>NW_017296848.1:355600-361656 GCF_001594075.2 Trachymyrmex cornetzi | reverse complement strand
CGAAAATATTAATATATGTGTTTTATGCCCTTACAACCTCCTTAATCCTTCCCCGATCAAAAGTCTGGTAGCTGCCAAATGTTGAGTGAAATAATTTCAATCAAATGTTTTCATTGATGTAAACAAAAATAATGTTATTTTTGGAAATGTTTAGGAAGTATTACCGAACTTAATAATATGACTAACTGTTTGGTGATAATTATTAAATATTTAGAAAAGTAATTAGATCGAAATTTCATTCAATATTTGGTAGAACAATAACATAATCAACTGTTCGGTAATAATTACTAAATATTTAGAAGAGTAAATAGATGATATTGCTTCATACAATATTTAGTAGCTATTATCAGATTCTTTTTTCAGTGTTCCATTCTGGAGTATAAACGGTTTCAAAATTGGAGTTGTAATCATAAAACAGGAGAAGTTAATTTATATTAGTTTATTAATTAATTAATTTAATTTTTATGTTTTTGTTTTAATATAAAATAAGACAGTTTGATATAAAATATTAAATATTAAATTAAATGTTAAAAAATAGACTGGAAAAAGGGAAGTTATCTAATTTATACAATAAACTACGTAATTTAAATTTGTTGTTTATTTAATATCGTGATATTTAATGAAAATTTTCATTTGCAAGATAATTTGCACGACCGCGTTTCTTTACAATGAATTCTAAAGACTCGGAAGGAAATTAAAATTTCCGTTGTAAATTAATTTATATTTAGTAAATTTACTTATTTATCTAACATTTCTGTTTTCATTAAATAAAGTAAACCAATTAGTTTAACACAAAATGTTCAAAAAAGAAAGAAAGAAAGCTAGATGTCTAATTTATTTAGCAAACTATACTGTTTATTTACTACTATTTACTTATTTATTTATTTACTACTTTAGCACTTAATAAAGGTTTTCACTTGCAAAATAATTTATACAATTGTCTCTTTATAAATAAATCCTGGAGAATCGGAGGAAAATCAAAGTTTCCGTTACAGATGAATGAATTTAACATTGAAATTATTATTAATGACACTTGTGGAAGAAGAATTCTATATGAATGAAGGATATAAAATACCAGAACTAAAGTTTTTTTCAAATAGCATTTGCAAGATGTGCCACACATGACATGCGCACACATGCGTGACCTCTGCAGGCCTTCAACCATCCGAGGCACCACCTTTAACGCTTTCTACACATAATCCTAGAAATATAGGGTCTTCCGCAGTTATGCGTAATTGTATATAGCTTCATTTGGAGGTAATTGCATGAATTTTCGTTCGATTTGTCAATATTATTTTAAGTCAAGCGAATAAATGTATTTAAAAATCGCATAAATATGCATGACTGTAAAATAAAATATTTTTACTACCATCTTTGTTGATAAATAAATTGGCTTCATTTAACCGAGGGTTTAACTAATGATCATGAATTGTTATTTTGTCGTAATTAACGACAAATGAAAATTAATGGCTTGAGATTAATGGTATTATCTTCACGTTTTATCGTTGAATAATATCCCTCTTTTTTGTCTTTGCTGAACTTTGATGTTTCTTTCATCATACTATTCATCAGACTATTTTTCATCAATTATTAAATGCAAGTGGGGGCTGCGTTACTTTCCTATACGAGAATGGCTGGCAGACTCCTTCATCCCCATAAAACAGTCTGAGTCATCAAATCCTTCCCATGTGTACTACTCGAAGAGACAGCAGTGTTGTAAGGGTGGCGGAACATCCCCTAGACGGGTGATATGAAGTTAAACGGTAGGGAACGGTCGTCAGATGCGTCTACCAGCTGCTTCCTCCAGTATCTTTCAATAAAAGTTACGAGCGTATCCAGAAAAGGTAAATTGCCAGCTCAAATCGCCGTGCAAATTTCTGCTGTAGTGAAATAATAATTCAATATTATCCTAACAATTTTATTCGATAATTAAAATTTTATTTTTAACGTATTTTTTAATTTCAGATAATTCTAAAACAATTGGAATAAAATAGTTAAAATAATAATTAAAAATGAAATAGTAATAAAAAATAATATTAAATAATTAAACAATTTGAAAATAATTTAAATAAAATATTTAATTATTTTTAATAATAAAATAAAATGCACAGATTGTTTCTACAAAAATTTATATATTAAAAACTTTATAATTTTTACTCATTTTTGTTTTTCAATTTATATTATAACTTTATATTACAATAATAATTTAATTTTAATTCACAAAAAAATAAAATTATGCTCTCTTTCTCTTTATTACATTTTCTACGAAATATTTAAATGTTTTGAATTGGATCCAGTTCTAGAGATTCAGCCCTGTTGAAGTTAAGCGATCGCGTTTTCCATCGACTCTTGAGAAAATAATTCGCTTGCAGTCTTCGACCGCCGCGACAAAATATCTTGATCGTACAAATGCACACTGAAAAAAATTTCTGATTGAAAATGGACGAATCAGAAATTTCTGGTTAAATTTATTAGAATTCCAGTTGAGATAACCGGAATTCTGGTTGATATTATATTTCTGGTAAAATCTACTAAAATTCTTTTTTTTAGAAAAATTATATTAATCGGAATTCTAGTTATCTCAACTAGAATTCTAATAGACATAACCAGAAAATTCTGATTCGTCCATCATTTTCCACCAGAATTACTATTTAAACCAACCAGACCATTTTTCTCAGTGCATGGATACCTTCTTAGGCATACTCGTATATTTCCAACGAAGCTCTCCGTATTGAACTTGAACTGACAGTAACGATCGCCAGTTAATTCCTTATTACTTCGTTTGTTATCTGATGACACGATACATTCGTGACGCGCTCCTGGCGAAGGGACGTCATGTGGGTGACGCAGTGCGCCCACCGTTTATTACGTCACGGCGACGTCATCGTTATCGTGGGACGAGGCCATCGATATGCGTTCAAAAAACTCCGTTAATTTCGTAGTTAATGCCGGAACTGTTGATTCGAGGCGGTTATCGCAAAACGAACATGAGTCACCTTACATTAAAACATATGGAAAAAAATTAGCTCTAATATCATATTCATATTTTTATAACGATGTTAAAAAATATTTTAGTGCTAATTGGACAATTCTATTAATTTCATATTTAATTTAAAAAAGTACGTACGCAATTTTTCTTAATTTAATATTTTTAATAATTTTAAAATAACCTAATATTAAATAATTTTAATATTAATGGGTGATATTAAAATTATTTTCATAAAGTTATTTTTAATAATTATATTAATAACTTTTTTCGACCATTTTTAAATAACAAATTTCAATTTTAATTTAATAAAATTCTAACATTGTTTGCTTTTAAAACCGCAACTAATTTGGTTGTTTTTGAAATTAAGAAAGTTATGCTTGAGAAAAGAACGTTAGGATTAATCTCGCAGAACTAATGGAAGGATGACTTTTTGCCAGATGTCATTTGAGCAGCTGGTCGATCAAGTCGTTTACTTTCGTCGGATCTACTCACGTACGAGTACAGGTTCGAGAGGAGCCACAAGTCCGGCAAAAATTTCGCCTTCGGCGAAACGACGTTCGTTAACCTCCGTATTGGCGAGGCATTTATTTTTCTCTTCCTTCTAGAAAGCGTCTTTCGAGCGGGAACTATCATCAAGCCGAAGAAATTCTAAACTCACGAACGAGCCAGTTGAGAATGGACAATTTACATATCCTTACAAATGGCCGCCGAAACCACTTCGCCGCGCGACCAGAATATTTTTTTCGACGCATTTCACACTCGCAAAATGTAAAAAAGTGCAAACCGCCATTGTTTTGGCGTACAAAAATAAAGACAGTTAGTGAGAGAGAGAGAGAGAGAGAGAGAGAAGAGAATTAAAAGAATTATTTTATAGTAATTAATTGTTTATACTTAAAATAATTAAAATTATAAATGAAAATCGACAACGATCGCTTAAAGCTTAAATAATGTCATTTTGATAACATATTTATTTTAATTTCTTTTGTAGCTATTTAAAGTTATTCAAATTTTTTAAAAATCTTTAGAGACTTTAAGAAACGAATTGTTACTATAATTTTAGTACCATCGGAAACATTTAAAATTATCGTAAATTACTGATTAAATTTAAAATATTACATGCAATAGCAATAATAATAATGTATATTTAATGTTAGAAGAAACAGAGCTAACAAAAGTATGATATACGCTATAATATTTTGGCTTAAAGATGATAAGAAGATGAAAAAGTAAAGAAATCATTTTATAATGTAAAAATATCACTCTGTACTTCAACATTTTTCAAAACAATAAATTAATTTTTCTATACTAAAAATATTCTTTATTTTTAAAATTTTTTGTATTTTTATTTTTAATTCTGCGAAAATCACTTTTTCATTATCAATTTTTTCTACGCGAATTAGACTTTAATTTAAAAAATTATTTTTTAATTTTTATTTTTAAAAATTCAAAATATTTTTAGTGGAAAATATAGAAAAATTAGTTCATTGTTCTAAAAAATGTTTTGAAATGAAAAGTGATTATACTGAAAAATGAAAATGTTTCATTTTATCATCTTTCTTTATTCTTCGGCCGGAAATATATATTTTTGAACTTTACGAAAATGTAGACAAGAATTATTATATCATGATTATTACACACGGAAAGAACAATTTTGCTGAAAAATCTACATTTTTTTTTATACAGATCTGAAAATAATTTTGGTGTACCTAAAATAATTTTGTTGACAACTCAAACTAATTGCTAGAATACCAGATTTTTTTGCAGCATTGCTCATTACTTTTAGCTTCCAATATAATTATTTTAATGGTCTAACAAAATGATTTTCAAATCTTTATCTCTAAATATCACACAAAATTTTAAATCTTTGAACAAAATCGATCTTTCTATGTTGTTAGATTCCGGATTCAGCTTTATTGTTCATACATATAGCTTTATTGTTCGTATGTATATTTTTGTTTGTGTCTGTCAGTGAGTGTGTGTCGCACAAATAGAAGTGAATTTTCTCTACTTTCACGCGATAACGAACGCTTCGAGCACGTGCTTCGCCAGCGGTAATCAACCTGCGCACTGTTAAGTCTCGTTATCGAACAGTGCTGACTCGATTCTACTACTGCACAATTTTAATTGATAAGCGAACTCAACTTGAATGTCGAAGCTAGCTTAATTTAATATAGCAAGCATTAACGAACATTGAAGATCGACAGTATACTCGACGATCAATTGAAACTATACGTATGTGCGCCATATGACAAACGGCGCGTTTCAAACATATCGTATCCAGTGTTTCCAGTGTTTAAAGATTAATTCAAAATTACCTAGATAGAGATAAAATAAATTACACTTAAACATATCTTAGATAAAATAAAGATAATTTCATTTTAAATTTATTTAGATAAAAGAAGAAATAACTTTGAAAATATGATTTTTGAAAAAAATTATTTTTTTTTTAATATTATTGACGTAGATAAATAGATGTAATTTTATTATAAAACTTTTGTATTAGACATTTTTTTGATATCTCGAATAGTTTCTGAAATATTACGAAAAGAATCGCTTTACCAATGAGGTGATTTCACCTCTTAAAACGTTTTTTCCTATCAACTGATATTTTCTAAATTTATTTATATTTATGTAACCTATATTCTTTATTAACTTGATAAAATAGAAAAAGTTCTATTAATATTCATTTATTCATTCGATGGCGCAACATCTCAACCTGATAGGATCTAACTTCTTATGAGATTTCCGTAATAATGGATCTTTTTATAGGTTGTTAGCCCAATATCCAACCCCAGCCTAAGGGATTCATATACGTGTATATGGAACCTACAGTTTAACCGAATCTGAACGGGGCGGCGCTGGTGATCAAAGGTCTCTTTAATCACCATCAGCTGGAGCTATTTTCATAAAAAGTTTAATTAAAATCAGAATTGTACTTCTGGAGGTTCCCTTGTACACAGTAAAAAAGAAAATGTTAATTTTAACACTTTTTACATATCCCAGGAGATCCACTCTAAATTTTAAGTTAAAGTGACTCATTCGTCTTGTGTTATTTATTAACGAACTA
>NW_017296848.1:313788-355375 GCF_001594075.2 Trachymyrmex cornetzi | reverse complement strand
CACTCAAAATAATATTCCATTTTTAATTGACATAAGCAAATGTTAAGTTAGAAAGGTGACATGAATCTAACACATCAAAATGTTACAAAAATATTAACATATCAGTTGTATGTTTATTTTACATTGAAGTAATAATCAAAATGTGGTAATACAAGAAAAATATTCTACATATGGACGCACAATTTTTTATGTAAGGTATATATAACTTTTATTTAAGATAAAGATGCAGTTAATATAAATTCTAATAATCTAGATTATTCTATATAATACAAATTCTATAATAATAATATACCTAAATTCTATTAATCTAGATTCAATTCTAATTAAAAAAGATAACACTTCTTTTATCTAAGATAAAGATAACATAAATTCAATAATCTATGTAAGATGACGCGATTTCTTTATCTAGATAATTGTATACAGATAACGCAAACACTGACCGTATCACATGACGGAATCTATACCAGCTGTTACGCGGCGTTAAGATTACGCAAGTTAATAAATCCATCGCGCGAATTAAATCGTTGCACTCACGATGTCGCGCGATTAATTGCGTTCGCTCGCGTCGCGGCGTCCAATTTCTCGTCCCATTCAATTCGAGTCGGCAAGATAATCGTTTGATTAGCGAAAGCATAGAAACTCGCGGGAGAACGCGATTTTTTCTCAGCGTTTTACTTTCGTCCGCGCCGCGCACAATGCGAGACGAGCACGTACAACGTACACACACAACGCACGTACGATCGCCGCGATAATTGCGACCCGCGGGCGCAATTAAGATCCAGTCGCGCGGTCCAATCGGAGAATGCACAATGATCGCGCGAATTTAAATAAGAAACCTACGTAGGCCCCATATTAGAAACGCGCGGGATCATCGGCGCGATCATCATTTTCAATGGGAGACCTTGAAGAGTTGCAGCATTTCGTGGGAGAGCGTGACTCAGGATCACGCATGTCCCACGCACATATTGACCCGAGATTATCTCCTCTTTTATAAAAAGAAAGTATGAAGTGTGGAAATGTCCACTAAGGAGGCTTGACTCGAAGCTTTGTGGTCGGCCGCAGCGTTTCGTCCTGGTCCTACACTACTAGACTCATCAGTAAGGCGATGTAGTGTGGGACTTGCCTTAGACGCCTGGAATGAATCCAGAATGATATTCTATTTAAAGGGAATTCGCGCGGCGCGGTGCTTACGCGAACCGAGTGAGTCCCGTGGACCTCTAGTGGCGAGTCACAGAGGTATTATTTCAAACTTCGTTTATCTGCGTTAAGAAAGTGCTTTTTTGACAAAATGAAGAAATTGCAGATATTGTATTTGAAAGTAAACAGTATAATATATTATAGGACCCCGTACATATTGATAATACAAACTATAAAAATCAATGCCTTGAACAATCTAGCTGGATCTTAAATGCTTGTATGATTCTGTGTGAATTTATTTTGTAAGTAATGCAAAAAGTTTGGGGACGCGATTTATAACTTAGATAAAATATTATTTCGATAATAAACATGTTTTTAAAAAATAATCGAGAAAATTTCCATTTAAACTACAAAATTATCAGACATATAAATACTAACCTTATTAATTTTTTTAATATTTATTTTTGTATGGAAGTTATATTAGATGCATCTTTAAACGAAACTTATTCCATTTGTTACTATGTGAATTTTAATGTTTAAAAAATTCATTTTATATTTTTCTCGAAAGTTACGTAAATCTACGTCGTAACATGTATACAATTATTTATAACACAATTATAATTTATAATATAATATATTACAAAATAATTAAATATAATAATTCTCATATATTTTTATAACCTAAATAATATAATTATATAAATCGAATTATAATGTAATTATGGAATCTTTGGTTAATTTATGTGTACATTCTTACCAACTGTAACTTATTGTGTTCTTTGCGTGCTTTAATTTTTTCGCAGAAGAAAAATGAAATATGACCTGAGAATGGAATGAGGGTATAAAAGGTAAAAAGTCGAAATAGACGGCGAGAGGTTAAAGGGGCATGTCGTGAAACAGAACGAAGCTATCGCGATTACTAAGCTGTTTTTCATCGAGAATCGCTGACGGAAGCGATATATTGAAGTCAAGGTTAAACTCGTCAAAACAGTTAGTAGTTTCAAGTCGGTCAAGCCTCGACGCCGCCTCTCAGGAGCTAAAGTTTAATCCGGATAAAGCCAGATGCGCCGTTAATCTGCAGAAATCATGGCAGAAAAATTGGCGCCGGCAAGTTCTGTTTTATAACCGCTACGTACGTGATGTATAATGCACTCGCAATACATGCAAATGATGCAAACGATTACTGCAAGCAGTTTTGTTTAAAAACTATACATTTTTAATTTTTTGTTAGTATTAACCTAAAAACAATTTTATCTCCATCTTTATTCTTGAAATAATAAAAAATTAATGAATTTGTAAAAATTATTTAAACGTCTTCGATATTGCTATTCTTTCGTGTAATTTGAATTAAAAAATTTAATTTAAAACAAAAATAAAATTTATCCTTTGATTTTCTTTGATATGACACAAAAAATTTAATTATTTTTCTCTCAAACAAAGGATGATTAATACCTTCAATTGCGAATGCTTTATTACACCTCGAGAATACTTTGAAATGTGTCTCGTTTCCTTTCGTGAGTCGCAACCTCAAACAAAAGTGTGCCACAGGTGTTACAATAAAATATACGATCAGACTTCGTGGAATGCGGGCGAGAACTGCTGACGATCAAACATTTGTATAAACAATCAATTTATATGTGTTCAATAGTGATTCCAACTGACCAGCAGTCAACATTAATTAAGATAGTTCTTTAATTAGTCACTTAAACGTTTAGCACTTCTGATTGAGCCGCCACGTATATTTTTCAAATCTGACATCTTTAAGTAAATACGATTTTGATTAATATAAATAAAACTCTGCAAATAAATCAAATTAAAAGAGGAATATAATAGTCAACAAGAGTCAACACGAATATCATTACATAATGTTTAAATATTTTTTATTAAAATATTAACATAACTGTCGCATATGTTTCGATCACAGTTTGTCTTCTTTAATGTAAAAAGAGTATAAGATATACTCAAGATTTAAAGTATGGTTTAATAAGAGAATAAAATTAATATTTGAAATTCATGACACATGTAGTGTACAAAGTTGTAGAAGAAAGGAGACGATTATGAAATAGACAAGAAGTTACGGAATACCACGATATCTTGTATAATTTGCGATGCATTCTGAAACCTATTGTAAAAATTGCTTTAGTCTGCTAGACGTTATGACGTGGCCATTGGTCGTTAATGTTTACTGCGTTATCATAAAAGCTGTATTTCAGTTTTGCAGATAACAGACAGTTTTATAGATGTATACTCTTTACGTAATTTTAAGAAATATAGGATATTAAATTTTGTAACTTCAGTCTTAGAGTCCTTCAATTTTTACTTTTTAAATTATGTAACTGAACTCTTTTGATAAAATTATTTATATATATCAATATAATAAATATTAATTATATTTATTACAGTTATATGTTATAATTATTACAGTATTATTATAGTTATAGTTATATTAATTTTTGTCTCTATTTTAGACAATGGCATTTAAATTTTTAAATACATTTTATTTTGTATATTATATATATATATATATACACTTTAATGAAAATTTCTCTTAAATAAATGTATCAATTTTTTAATTATATGTCACTTAAATAAAAATTAAACATTAATTTTTGAAAAGGATAAATATAAATATATCGAAGTCGTAATAATATCGATTAAATGATCGGTTCGAAATGTATCGGTCCAAATGGAGCAAAGCCTCCGATCCTTAAATTGAGTCAGTCGCGCGATTTTCAACGAGGGGCTTGAGTCATCGGATAATTGTCACGATCATCGTATCTCCTGGCCTTCTTCGGACGTGAAAAACGTGCTAATCGCTTTAAGTGGACCTAATACTCGGATCGAGGCTAAATTTCCTATCGGAGCAGCTGTAAAGGCCATTCCTCCTGATCCGTCATCCCACTCGATTTGATCTCACCGCGACAATTTCTAGTTATCAATTATCTCTGCGAGAAATTGACTCGGGTTCGAAGTGTGGGTAGATCCATACACGGATAAAGGCGATTGCTCCAATTGAAGGATACGATAGAGGCGCGCGGGAAGCTCTGTACGCGCACTAGTTTATAACTTGACGTTCAGGCCGATCTTCTCACGTCTCGCCGTGAGAAAGGCGGATGTCCATTCTGAATTCACGGTACGGAACGAGAGGAATCTCTTTTCCTTTCCGCACAACTCGTGTCCCCCCTGCTCGCGATTTTCGCACGTCAGAATTGCGAAAGTACGCCGATATCGTAGCACGCGCGATAGTCGCGGTTTCTCTTTGAAACTGTAACACGCGACCAAGTTTCAGTTTGTCGTTTCCTGAATTCTTTTTACTATGCTATTTTATCACGTATACATATCAAAATTAAAAACATTCCCCCGTTGTGGCATTTTCGAAAAAATTACTTAGATATGCCAGTCAATTTTACACAGATTATCATTTTCATAATAACTTATAGTGTATAAATTAATAATAATTAAATTATTATTAATAAAGTAATAGTAATTAAATTATTATTAATAAATTAATAGTAATTAAATTATTATTAATAAATTAATAATAACCAATTAAATGAGATGTGTTTAGATTAGAATTTTATACATGTGATCTTTGCATTATAGATACCAAATTAGTTTTCGTACGACATTATGAAAGAAAATCTACGATCCGTTCAAGATATAAGATTACACTGATTGTGAGAAAAATGGTCCGGTTGGATTAAACAGTAACTCTGGTGGAAAATGAACGAATCAGAATTTTCTGGTTATGTCTATTAGAATTCTAGTTGAGATAACTAGAATTCTGATTAATATAATTATTCTGGTAAAAATAAGAATTCTAGTAGATTTTACTAGAAATATAGTATTAACCAGAATTCCGGTTATCTCAACTAGAATTCTAATAAATTTAACTAGAAATTTCTGATTCGTCCATTTTCAACCAGACATTTTTTTCAGTGTATATTTAATTTTCGCAACACTTGATGCTTAATTTGGAAACTGCACCATTATAGAATTAATTAGATATAAGACGTGCGATGTTCTTAATTGTATGATAAAAGTAATCAAAAAACAAAATGATATCGTGTATCTTTCCGTAATTGTTATTTCTTTGTTATTATCTGAAGATATCTGCCTCTTGATGTATTTTGCACAATAGAAGACAATTATCTTGGAGAACACATATTAAGCTCAATCTTTACTATATTTCGATCCGGCCTTAATTTTTCCCACGTCGCACCATGTTTTCCTTCGCCTCCTGTCTGCATTCCGCGACGCGCCTCGTTAGACTTGACACGTATTACTTTGCATTCCCCGTAAGCGTCTCAGGCTTCTCGCGATACTCGGCTCATCGGAGCGGATAGACCAGCCGGGAATGGATTCCCAATTTGGAACCAGCTGTGCTTTTCCAGTTCGCTGCCGGAACTTTCCCAGAGCGATGAAGCAACTTGTCCGTCCCGTAGGAATGAGAACGACATGTCGCACTCGATCGCGCTTTGATCATCATGGAATGCGAAGACTCGATAGAATCCAACAATAAGACCTGTTCGCTGAGATTGATTTTTTTAAATATCAAAATAAAAATTTGTCATCACCGAATTTCGAGACGCAGTAATCAAATTAAACGTGTTTTTGAACTAAAAATATTCAATCTGTAAGAAATTTTTATAATGGTTAGAAACAAGATGGTAATGTGGGCTTCTATTTTCTTTTTTATATAATTTTTTATTTTTTAATTATATTTTAACCTGACCTAACTAATAAAATTGCAAATTAAATTTATTAATCGAAATTTAGTACAAAACGCACTTGAAATGATTTACAAAGTGGGAAAACTTGTTTAAATGAAAAAGGATGTTATGATGTGACTATCTGATTTTTTCAGGTTTATTTGGACTTCTTATAAAATCCAAATACTCTTCTCTATAGGGATTTCTTAAAATCATCTTAAAATAATAATCAAAGGTTTACAAAGAAAAACAACCTCCTGCAATGTTTTTCGTTAAAAATCCCAGGACGCATATTATTTACTTGTTAAGAAACCCAATACAGAAACGTTCACAAGATTTACATTTAAAATTATATCCCAGCGATAATATCGAACTCATCGCAAATTTACTGCAACACCTTAAAAATTAATTTAGGTTATAAATTCGTTATTTACGAACTTTAAACCACGTTAACCTTGACATTAAAAATCATACCAAAAAACAATGACATATCTCATAATAGATAAACAATTGTCAACAAAAAATGGCCGTGACAATTGTTTCATAACTTTATTATTTAGTTAAGAACAAATTAAAAACATTTTATATTAGATAAAAGATAATATTAATTATATATATCCAGAATTTTAAGTAAGGCTCGTATTAGCACCTTTTCCTGTATTAATTATCACATTAATATTTTTATTTTTACAGAGTCTTATAGAAGAAGATCGCGGAACCGTTCAAGGAACAAGATCACACTTGAATGTTAAGGCTAGTTCAAGGAATAAGACTATTCTAGTTGTAAGATTAGATATGGAAGAATTTTTTCAAATTCTTCGTTAAAAACTTCTTCATATCTAATCTTCAACTTCGTCACATTTCCTTTGAAAGAGAAATACTTTCAATTGATAGAAGCTGCGGTGATAATCCTGAACGTTGTTCGATTGATTCGAATGAGAACAAACGACGATATTCATCCAGGAGAATCTATCGCGAACGACGAACGTTGATAAGGATGGTTCACGGGCGCGTCGAAGGACTCGCGATAATCGTCGATAACGCTCGTGGAAACGTGACGTCGTGTCAAGACTCAATGTCAGGCCAGCGAGGGACACCTGGGTGACGATTGCATAAACGTGATATATCGGTAATTTTCTGCCCATTAACGTCGACCGTCATCGCGGAAGCGTTGTATCGGGGAATCGCCCGACTGGCACCTCGCACGCGCGAGATCCTTGACATTTCCCTTACGATGCGTACGAAAGATAAGGGAGAGTTGGAGTTATGTGGAAACCAAGCTGGGCGACTTGAAACTGCGACTTATGAGGGGAGTTATAGCACTGTGGTATAATTTCAACAAATTGCATGAAAGTTGCGAAACATCGAGATGGAGAAGTTTGCGAAGTACCAAGGACGCCTTCTATACTCTAAAAAGTATGGGTGTGTATTTAATACCATGCCCGATATTTATATATGTATAATTTTCATAGGTCGGTATTCAGTTCTTATATTCTAAACCGTCTTAAGTTCTGTCTTGAGATGTCACGAACCAATCAGAGGACCGCATTAGCGTCTTAAAACATTACTTTAGTCTTGAAATAAGAACTGACTATGTATAAAAATACCAGCCACACAGAAAAAAAAACTATTGATAAATCAACCATAATACACTCATATATAAGCAAAAATATTGTAATCTTGCTTTAAAAATTTTAGTCTTGAATTTGTATTGATAGATTTTTAATTGAGCAAGTCTTTTGAATTAAATGCAAAGTAATACTTGCATCAAAACAAATTTAATCAAATCAAGATTGATATCTTTGAAGCAAGATTATAATATTTTTGCTTATATATGAGTATATTATGGTTGATTTAAGAATAGTCTTTTTCTGTGCATAGTGTTGATGTTGACATCAACACCAACATGGATTTAATTTAATACCGTGAGTTTAATACTCTGGTTTAAATGATTTAACACCATGTTGCACTATGTTGATGTTTATATCAGCATCAACGCAATGAGAATTATATTTGTAGAGTTTTAACACCCATGATGTTAAAACTCTACATCCATATTTTTTAAAGTGTAGTGGAACAAAGCGTTTTAAGGGGATTCTATAATCGTCTCTTAATAATTGTCATAGTGTTGACATCAACAGCAACATGATGTGGATTTAACACCCTGGCTTAAATGACTTAACATTAACATGGTTGGCATTCTATCACTTTACACGACCGATATGCAGTAAAGATACAAGTTGGACAGCTTCGAGGCATGTCGCATTCAGCACGAGTAAAGCTGAAAAGCGACGGCGGAAGTGAAGGTAGAAATCGATTGGCGGAGCTGGTCGACTGTCAAGTTCTCGGTTCGGCTTGATTAGGGTCTAATTAGCTGCGAAGAAATACCTGTGGATCAAATTTTCTATACTCTCTTCATTTCGCTTTTACAAGAATTATGCAAAGAATTCGAAACTTTTCCGTTTTCCGTTTTATCTTGGATTTTTCTGGGTTTGTAAGATTTATAAGATTGTCGACGCTCCGAAAATTTTTGCAGCAATTCTTATGCGCCAAAAAATTTCGGGTGTTCTTAATTCTTCTAGAATCCTTCGGAGCAACAAAAATTCCGGAGTGTTTTCTTAAAGTATAGAGGATGTCAGTTTTGAAAGATAAACATTATTTATTTAGGCATAAAAAATTTGAGCGATATTTAAAACTTTGCCGATCTCTTCAGGATTTTCTGAGATACAAAGAAATAATATCTAATAAATAATTAATTTGTATAATTATTAAATTATTAGATGGTTATTAAGACTTAGAAATTCTTATCGAAATATTACTGTTAAAATGGCAATTGCTAGCGACATGAATGCGCCGAAATAAAGAAACAGTGGCAAAATAATTCGTCAGAGTAGTCTCTATCGATCGCGTCTTCAAGCGTCGTACCTCCGGAAACGAAAACGTACGATCCGTGACCGCGTTACGTCAAGAACGGGCTTTCAAATCCAGCCACAATCCTTCCACGCGATAGCGAGAGAGAGACGGAAGAGAAAAGGAAGGAAACAACGAGCAGTGCAAGCTTAGAATACATTATCGTAATTTCAAAGCCGTGAAAATTAGATACAGTGATATCTATAAATTGATTACGTCAGAAAAATTCTGATGAAATAGAAATTAATAGCAAGTAGAGACCGCAGAATAAACTAGTGTTCGAATATATCAAAACACTCGATAGTTTCGTGTAACTATATTTTTCGCAAAGTATTTATATCTTCTATAATTCAAATCATACACAGAAATTTCAAAAAAATTTAAGTAAGACCTGAAAATAATTTTATTGGATCATCAAAATAATTATGTGGGACGCTTAAGTTGGATGACAATGCTATAGAAAGTTTTAACATTCCAACAATCAGCTTGAATCTAATATAATTATTTAGATGGTACATGCAAAATTATTGTCAAATGTCTATATCTGGATGAATTTTTAAATACTTTAGCGAAATCGTTTTTCCTGGACACTCTTAATGTTAAAAAAAAGCGGAATAATGTTTCCAAATTAATTAAAAAGGAAAAATAATGTGGAAAGAAAAATCGAAAATCAAAAGAGAGAAAGAAATCAGATGTCATCATAACCTTTATGTAAAATCTCAAACGACGCAATACAAAGTATAACTTAACACACAGCTCGTACAAACGTACGACAGATGGAAAAGTCGCTCAACACGTTTACCCGAAGGATAGTGGAAAACAACAGTAGAGGGAATGCGGGGGCGATGGAAAAAAAAGAGAAAGGCACGATAATTACCAAGGATTCGTCCCCATTGTCAGTGCTCATAGCCCCCCACTGGCGCTAGAGGGACCCAAACTCGTCGCTCGTCGTCGTCGTCTTCGTCGCCGGGCTGTTCGTTGCTCCTCTTCGCGGCTTCGCTTCCGGCAGCAGCAGCAGCAGCAGCAGCAGCACGAGCCGACGACGCTCGTCATTCTGCGCCGAGGCCTGCCCCCCAAACGGGATCGTTCCCGAGGGACTCTACCTGTGATAACCGCTCCGGGCTTAATCTATCATCCAGCATCGCGCCGTACGACGCCGAAATAACTTCTCCTCCTTTTAAGACTGTCAGCTTCTTCTGGGACAGAACAGCACTTTTCAAGGAAAAATGAAGTGACGGAGATGGCGAAAGTGGGACAGAAACAGAGGAAGGATGACAGTGAGGATTGTTACGGATTTAGTCGTCTCGAAGTGGAAAGTGAAGTAGAAAAATAGAAAGAAAAAGAGAGGAAAAAGTATATTGAAGAGGATCCTCTTATATATATCATCTTATATACTTGTCACATTTTTGTGATGCGAGGATAATGAGGACAAAGAAAAAGATGAAATGTGAAAATATGGTAGAATAAGAAGATATGTTTGAAAGAATAATATAAACACATAACTAATAAAAATACAAATTCAAATGAAAAAATTTCTCCGTGAACACTGACAGTACGTAAATTTTTAATTGGCACAATGAAAGATTCAATAGTAGAAGTAGAGCATTAAAAATAATAATAATAATGCTACACGCGACATTACGATAGTAGTTCTCATTTAAGTGAAATAATCAATTACATAAAATTTAAATTATATCATGAATAATAATAGTGAAAGGATAATAGTTGAGAAATTATAGAAACAATAGTTAAATAGAGACTGCGCAATAATGATATAATAATCAGCTTTAATTATAATCAGATAGGATCTATATAGACCACATATTCACAAGAAAAAGAGGAATAATAGTTGAATAGATAGCTGAAGAATTTAAAAAGTAATAGTTGAATGGTAATTGCTATAATGATATCACCTAGTAATCGAACAAGATGCATAAGTAAAAGAAAAGAAACATTATAACAGTAGTAGTTGAATGGTAATAGTTGAAGAATTATAAAAAGGATAGTTGAATAGAGACTGCAATAATATCAGTCTGTAATAATCGTATAGAGTCATAGATCATATATGCGTGAAAAAGAGAAAAAATACAATCATAATAGTTGATGATAACCAACTCTCGTAAAATACTTTAGTATCGTATTTAAACTGTATGATAAATAATAATAGTTGAAGGATAATAGTTGAGGAAGTATAAAAATAAAACACTATGATAATAATAGTTGAGTGATAATCCTCTTTCCTAAGATTTTATAGTATCATATTTGGATTATGTTTATCAACATATTCACTCTATAAAATTTGAATAGTTGAGGAAGTATAAAAATGAAATACCCTGATAATAATAGTTGAGCGATAACTCTCTTTACTAAAATTTTATAGCATTTGAATTATCTTTTTTAACATATTCGTGCTAAAAAAATTGAAGTCTATAACGAATAATAATAGTTGAAGAATAATAGTTGAGAATTATAAAAGTAATAGTCGAATAGAGACTGCGATAATGATATCGACTATAATAATCAGATAAGGCTATAGTAAAGATCACATAGTATACGTAAAAGAAAGAGAAAGATATACTATAATAGTTGAAAGATAACCCTCTCTTCGAAGATTTTATAGTATCATATTTGAATTATGTTTATCAACATATTCACTAGACTCTCGGGAAAGAGAAGGACAGTTATGTGGATAGAGCAATAAAGACTATAGTGATCTCTAGGGACATAGGATTATAGTAGCCGGATAGGGATATCTTAGGCATCACGTCAAGAAGGAAAGAGACAGCTGCAGGAATCTGAAGAGAATAGTACTTTTGGGTATCAGGAATAAAATATAAACTATGTCTCTGCGATATATAGTCACTACGTCTTGGAGTATCCTTGCGGAGTACTTCCACGCTCCCTTCGCACTCTCAGGAGAGCCAGAGCGAGCGCAAGCGAGAGAGAGAGAGAGAGAGAGATGGAGAGCAATGCGGTAAGTACAGGCGCGAGAGAGCCCGAGAGAGGACACTGACACACCAAACGTCAACGACACCTCCGAGCACGTCGTCGCTCCTCTCTCTCTCTCTTTCTCTCTCTCTCTCTCTCTCTCTCTCTCCCTCTTTCTTCCTCTCTCGTTCGCTTTAAGCCTCCCCTTGAAATTTCACTCACTTTACGATCCACACTGTGCGATCTTCGAACTCCGAAATTGCACTTCCGATACTTTCAGGTATGTCGAGACGAATCGCTCGCAAACGAACGCGAACGAACGGACGGACGGGCGGCGACTTCTCTCTCTCTTTCGGGCGAGCGAGCGAGTGCCGTTCCCTGCGAACGGAACGGAACGGCACGGTACGGTACGGTGCGGTACGGTACAGGGGGACCGGGGCACCGCCACACAGGGTCCCCGCTCTTGGGATTGCGAAAGGAAAAATGTATAAAGGCGGGACCGTGGGGGACGCGCGCCCGAGCCACGACGTGCCGGGAAAATTTCCAACCGTTTGGATTCCCGAGCTTCCCTCGCGAGTCGGATCTCGGTGTGCGACTGTGTGGCAAAGTGTGGCAACCACCGTCACGCCGGAGATGTGTACCGGTGTGTGACGAACTTTTTCCCACCATGACGAGATACGGGGTGGGGAGCAGGTACTTACGACGGTACCGCCATTTGTTGTAACGGAGGTGCTCCCCTCGGCTTTGTTGAGGAGAGGGTTTTCAGGGACGGATCGATGAGCCTCAAAGCCTGGCGCTGAGAAATTAAATGGCGCCTAAGTTTTGGAGAAAAAATCTCAAAGCCGAGACGAGTCTCTTTTCCGAGGATGAAAAATTTAATTTATGATTTTACGAATACTTCAATTTGACAGACTTTTAATCCAAATGTTGTCGAGATGTTTAATGTTAATAATAGCAGACTTTAAGATAATCTCTCGAATCAAATTAAGTTTTAATTAAAAGATGATAATAATTTTAAGCGGACTTTAAAACAATCGAATTTAATTTAAGTTTTAATTAAAATGGCACCTAGTTTCGGAGACAAAATTTTTTAAATGTAAAGACTTCAATTTGACAAAATTTTTAACGTCGGGATATTTAACGTTAAGACTTGTAAGTTGCAAAATTAATTAGATAATTATAGTTGTAAAAATAATTAAAATCTTATGCAAGTATTTAAAAAAAAAACTTAAAATTTGTGGGAAATTAAATGAAAAATAATAATTTTAAACGAACTTTAAGATAACCGAATTTAATTTAAGTTTTAATTGAAATCGTATTAAAGATTAAAAATGAATAGAATTAAAACTTTTTTCAAAAAAATTAAAATTTCTCAAATAAATAAATAAAATGTTATTTTTTCATCTACAATATACTTCAAATTTTCATAACAATTTTTATAACAATTATTATAAACTGATCGCATACTTTTACTCTAAAAAAATTTCGCATATTTCCGCATTTTCTGCTATATTGCAGCATGGCAGCAAAATCTTACCATTTTATCGGTCTAGTTTGAAGTTCTCTCTGCTTTCCTTAAGTTCCACGTTGTGCTCCACGTCTAACGTCCGTGATGAGAGAGAGATTTCACGCGCCATGTTTAGAATCGCTATACCACTTTGCCATTTTTGTTGATGCTTTCTGAAGAAAATAGAGCGACTGCATCAGCAGCTTCTCCACTTCTGGATCCGTATATTTTTTGTACGCCGCAGAATTAAGGATTGCACTACTTTATCTATGATAATTTTAATATTATACTTTTTCTAATTTTTCTTCTGTAAATATTATTCTTTGCACTTATTTTTGTATTCGTGAATTTTATTCAGTTTATATTTTATTTTTTTTATAAGAATGTCTTCTATCATATTAATTCCTCAAAAAATGATAATAATACTCTGACGACAATAATAAATGAATGATATAAACAGATATCAATATTGTTGAATTAACGAGCTAATATTTTCGAAATTCGATAATTCAAGTTACTTAAAAATCATTAAACTAGAGGAAAATGAAGACATTAAAAAGAATCGAGAATAATGCGTGAAAGCGACCGACTTGCAATCAGCGACTTCTGGGTTTGACTCTCAGGGACCCTCATCCCACATATTCTCGATTTTATTGAAAATTTGCCAGAGAAAACAATTCTATAATTAAACCTAAAAAACAAAAGGATCTAAGTTCTCTTACTCTCAAGACTGTTTCTTGGTGAGCAAGTCATATAGCTACAAAAGAGCTTTCTCCAAAATGAGAGAACCAATTACCAAAATTATCTGTCAACCTCAGGATAACTTGTTATGATATAAGTATTGAAGAAGAAAAGAACCATCATGGCTTAGAATAAGAGGACATGGATAACAAGGATGGATAAGAACATCTTTTTTAAATGCAAACAAAGAAGCGTTCTGATAATACTCTTTTAGCGTTAAATGTGGTTGTTTGGTTTCTGATTTGGACAACCGCGAGTAACAACGATGTGTGTTTGATTAGAAAGATAATATTTCTTGTTCTGTTAAATTCTCAAGCTCTCTTAAATTATCTCAGGAGAACAGTTCAGCCGCATTAAAAAAAATTTCTGGTTGAAAATGGACGAATCAGAAATTTCTAGTTAAATTTATTAGAATTCTAGTTGAGATAACCGGAATTCTGGTTAATACTATATTTCTGGTAAAATCTATTAGAATTCTTATTTTTACCAAGAATAATTATATTAATCATAATTCTAGTTATCTCATCTAGAATTCTAATAGACATAACCAGAAAATTCTGATTCGTTCATTTTCCACCAGAGTTACTGTTTAATCCAACCAGACCATTTTTCTCAGTGCGTATTTAACGCTAAACGTGCATCAAGAACATAAAGACTGAGACGACAGATATTTAGACAACAGACAGACAGACAGACGAGAGACATTTTTCACAACATTTAATAAAACACTATCAACTATGTATGCCTCTTTTTTACTCAAATACTCTAAAAGTTACTTACATACGTGTATAATTTTTTTATATGTTTATTCCTTTTTTTTCCTTCAATGCCACGCGCGCGGACGTGTCACGTCCCTCTCGCGTTTTAGATACACCCCTCTCCCGACGCATGTCTCTAAAACATTTCGCCACTTTTTGCACCTTTCTCTCTATCGATCTATTTACTCCTTCTCTCTATCAATCAACGATTTCTACCCTCCGCTCGTTTTGTTAGGCACCGATCATCGACGATGAACACAATGAGGTACGCCAGCGCGATCAGGGAGCAAGAAAAAAAAAAGGAAAATAAAAGAAAAGGAAAAAAGGGTGCCTCGCAAATCTCGGGAACTGACACGTCCGGCTTCAAGTGTATATGTATGTATGCGTACGTTTGTTTATGGGATGTTTGTGTATGGGAGTGTGTGTTGTGTATACAATTGTTTACGCACGTGTAATCCGTATGTGTGTGTATAAATTTAATACTATCGTCGTATCGTTAACGCTTCGCTTATGTATAGTGCTTCGATTAATCGTGGACACAGCGATCAACGTCCCGGGATGCGCTAAATTTTAAGAGAGGTCCGTTTCTCTTGAAATATGTCTTCTACGGAGGATACGATTGATTGGTTTCTTTTCGGTTTGGAGAATGAACGGGTGGTGCAAAAGAGTAGTCGGTAGCGTGATGGCGGTGCGATGTGTGTCCTCTCGCAAGTCTCATCCCTCTCAGCCGTTCCTTTTCGTCGCCGGAGAGTCGAGCCTCAAGCGCGAATTTCCCTCTTCCCCCTTCTTCTCTTTCGAGCTTCGAATTCTTCGCTCTCTTCAAATCTCTCTCTCTCTCTCTCTCTCTCTCTCTCTCTCTCTCTCTCTCTCTCGCCGTATTTGTGTCCGTCAAATTTCACCACCTCCGCACCTCCGAAAGAGAATGTTCTCTCCCCTTCGTTCGGGGCGGAGAGAATAATCGCGCGACTGTAAAGTCGTATATAATTACGTAGGCACCGTAATGTCAGTTACAAATGTCTGTTCAACAATTTAAAATGGAGAACTTCAAATGTATCGAGCGCCAAATTATAAAAGTATGATTGCTCTAGGCAGTCGTATGTATGTATATACGTATATATGTAATTATAGAAATGTAATTTAGTAAAATTTATAATGTAGTATATTGATAACACACATAAAATTAACTTCGTATTCAGAACAATCAAATTAATTGCTTGACCATTTTCACGACTCGTGAAATAATACTATATTCTAAACGTAAAATGAAAATTAACAATTGTATATATTCCTATATAAATACATTATATTTTTTTAAAGTATGCTTATATAATTTTAAAATATATTATTTTACATGCAATTTTATATATATACTTTTTATACATTTATATTTTAAATATATAAGATCGCTCGTGTTAGCAAAAGTGTATCTTTTTTTTTTTTTTTCGAAAAAATATTCTCCTGGCGCTCGACACGTTCGAGATCTTCACGCTTGATTCGCGAGAGAAGAAAATCGAAATCCGCGCTTCATCGTCGATCACTGGAAACATTCGCAGCTTCTACATCGACCGGCGTAAAAAAGTCCCATATAATTTATCTCTTAACCTACAAACTTGGCGCTGAACCGTTCTTTCTCTTTCCTCTCTTCTTAATTTTTTCTTTCTCTTCGTATGCACAAGTATCACAATCGCTCACGTTTCACGCTTGTCATCTACGAATGTGTCATGTGTACGCGTGTGCCTTTCTCGCTTTACATTTTGTTATTCTTATCGTCGTTCGAGAACGGCGATCAACGAAACGCTGTGTCTCGCTTCGTTCGCCTCGCGTCTCAAAGTTCCGCTCTAGAGCGCGATTCGGCAGCTCTATCGATTCGAGAGATCCAAAGTCCTCACTCTGGAATTTCGTCCTCACCGAGAGTTGCAACGCACTTTGCAGAATCTCTTTTAGTTTTTTTTTCCTTTTACTTTTTTTCCGCGCAACGTTCCTCGACGCTAAAAGCACGGACGTGAGAAACTGAGAATTAATCAATCGCGTAAACGTCAATCTAATCGGAGCTCTATTTGATAAATTCCATTATAAAACATTAAATAAATATACATATTTCTATTAAATGTATATAGTACTTATATGAGAAAGTTCATATAAATATTATACAAATCCCGATATAAAAATATTGAATACAGATTTAATATTTGTATATATATATGTATATAAATTTCGATATACAGCATATCATACGCAACATATTTCATATAGCGTACGATATATACATAAATGATATAAATCTTCAAAATTCAACTGTGTATACTTGTACAGCACAGATAATTCCAGCAATATTGCAGCAACGTTGCAACATTTCAGAAATAATGTAGTAGCGTTGCAACGTTGCAGCAATGCTGCTGCAAACTTCTATGCTGTATAGTTATGTGTGTGTATATATGTGTATTCCAGAACGATTCTCTCGAATTAGAGCGAGCGCAGATTCGCTCTAGATCGATACATTTTCCATGTACGCAGCCCCTCGAGGCTCGCCTAAAAGGACGCGCGACCCGCTCCCGGTCGGTCGTTCCTTAACGCTTAAAGTTAGATATTATAAACTGCAATCTATAAGCTGATCCCATGTGTTATTTCTTGGTCACAACCTCGTTGAAATCTTTTCCTAACATTGCTCACGGATCGCTCTTGAAGATTTCCGACGAGAATCCCAGGGCTTGGAGGTCCCACCTAAAAATACTGTCAAAAGTCTGTTTTTTCAAGCTAAACTTCTTGCACTGCGTTCATCTTCCCTACTTTTCTTTCTAACATGGAGAGGAAAAGATGAATGGTACAAGAAGTACAGTTGAAAAGAACAGACTATAAATAAGAGATCGGTCACCGTTTAGACTTTTGATTGGTCCACCATATTTAGGACCAGATTTAGGATAGATAGATTCACAGAACAGAATGAGCCCAGGTAGCATGAAACGTTCCTACAATATTCCTGAAATGTTCTATTCCACCTGGAAGATATATGCATCTCATTCTATCTTAAGTACTATCCATTCTGAATATGGCGGACAATGGCCAATCTCCTACTTGAGGATTTCTGGTCCCACCTGCCAAGCTTAGATCCTCGTCGTCGTCTCGCATAACGTACATCGTCGTCAGTCTGCGCCGGATGAGTCACTCATCTTCACGATCTACTACTATTCTTCCGCACTTTCAAACGAGAATTTATTCTCGATCGCAGTGAAAAAGAATTATAAGCTCGCAAAATTTTATATCGCGAAGTCCCATACAGCACAGATTATTCCAGCAATTTACATCAACATTTGCAACGTTTTAGAAATATTACAATAACATTGCAACGTTGCTGCAAGCTTCTATGCCGTATAGAGTAACTTCACCGGTGCGTCGATCCTGATTAAGGACGGCGCCGACGATGACGTCACGAGTCGCTCCATCCCGGGCGGACGCATACGTCGTAGCCGTAAAATTCTCTAACGATCTCGAACGAGATCTCTCAAAAACCCGAGGCCCCAGGAGACGTTCCATCTCCCTCGGAGGGCACCATGTTCGCTCCTGTTCACGTATCGCACGGAAAGGCGAACCGTCAACAACCTCCGGAATCCCTTCCTCCATCTAGATTGTCCTCGAAGTTCTCGTTTTCGAGATTATTGGCAAAATTGGAAGAGATCCGAAGGATTTTGATCTTCCAGACTTTGAAAGAACCGAGCCACTAGCAACGTTCACGGAGTGTGACAAGTGTCCCTGTATTCAAACGGTCTTGGATAAAGGACTCGAAAAAAACGGACTATCGAGCATTAAGGGCCGAGTTCCTTGTTCTCGTCGCATGGTCGACAGGAAAAGGCTTCAGCCTTCCGATTTTGAAGAAACCAGCGGCAACGTTACGTCCTAGACATTTCCGACGCGAGGTAGGCTTCCTTCATTCTAGGCAGACACAGTCTCCACTATAGACTTCTTGATGATCTCACCGAAATTCTCATCGCAGTCCTCGGACGCGCCATCGGGCTGTTGCTCGCCGGTGACCTGACTGGGCTCGATCATTTCCGCGACTTTGCCGATCGTACCGTGAGTACCGTAAGTACCGTGATGCTGCTGCGGTTCGTGCATCTCACCGTAATACGAGTACCTGCCGCTAAGTAACTCCGAGAAGGGCTCGAGCTTACCCTGCATCTGCTGCACCACTGTTGCGTTCATCGGCTGCACCGAGTTGGTGAGGTTCGTGTACTGTGCGGTACTCGTAGCGTCATCCTGCGCGAACACCGTCGCATCATAGGACGAATGCTGCTGCTGTTGCTGCTGCTGGCCCGGCGGTGGCGGTGGCTGCGGCATTTGGTGTACCTGGGCGGCACAACCGCCTTGAAGAGCGGCACCCGCGGCGTCTTGGGGCCCACCACCACCGTAGGGACCGTAATGCGCGAAGGCAGCCGGATTGGGCGGCGACTGGAACTGCGGCGGCGGCGGCTGGAATCGCGACGTAGATGGCAAACTCGCATACGACGATCCGTAGTCCTGGTACGAAGACTGCTGGAAGCTCATGCCGCCACCGCCACCGCCACTACCACCGCCACCACCGCCGCCGCCGGCGGCACTGCTCTGCACGCCGGGCGAAAAGCTCTGAAAGGCCTGGCCGAATTCCGGATGCAGCTTCCGCTGCACGACGACCGATTGGCTGCTGTCTACTGCATCCTCGCTCGCGTAACAATCATCCCTAATGGCGTATAAGTCCAAACTGTCCTCCCGCGTGCCAGGCACCTCTGGTTGGCAGCCAGCCACACCAGCTCCGACACCTTCGTGATTTGTCTCATAGTGTAAAGTCGTGAATCCACCTCCCCCGGGTCCCGTGCCCGGAATAGCGCACACGTCACCCACGGTAGCTTCCATCCCCAGAGAACTGATGTTCCTCAGAGGACGAGCTCCCCTGCCATTCTGCCCCTGATTGTCCATCACCTGATCGTGATCGCCGCCACCGTCTTCGTCACGCTGCTTTTTCTCCAGTTCTAATCGCATCAACGTGTGGATGAAATGCGTTCGCACCCGCACTGGGTTGAACTCGATTCTGCCTGTACTGTTCGCGCAACCGTCTCGTGTGCAGCCGCAAGGAAAACCTGGTCGATCCACCTGAAAATCGAATTTAGTGAAAAATTGTTTCGCACTTCCCGGAACGAAGTTCTCGATTTTTTTTAAAGCTAAAGAAAAATTGACTTCAAGTTTATCTCGTTAAATCCTTCAGTTTATCTAGCTTCAATCAGCTAAACTGATCTAAACGAGTAGAACGTGTTAACAAATGAAGATTAATTGCTGGAAGGATTTACTGCAACAGCGATCTCTAAAAATTTCAGCAGATTAATCTCAAATTATATAACACATCGATCTCTCAAACTGGAGAAAATTAAGTTTACACGAATTTTCGCGAGTGCTAAAGAAGTAGGTCAGAACTTTTTAATTTTTCGCTTCGCGTCAATCAAGATCGAAGTTCCTTAAATTTTCTATATAAGGATGTGTTCTTTCTTTCTCTAAAACAAAGTGCCGTTCGGAAGAGCTAAATTATCGCCTTACACCGTTCAGTTAATTTATGATAATAGATAGAACATTAATTCCATACGTATTTCTCTCCCTCTCTCTCTCTCTCTCTCTCTCTCTCTCTCTCTCTTTCTCTCTTTCTCTCTCGCTCTCTCACCTGACACTTTACGTTGGCCCTGCTACAAGGGCAGCTCTCAGGATCACAGTATCCCTTGCAACCACATCCGCAATGCTCTCTGCTGGCGCGGATATCACGACATTCATCCTTCTCGACGGCATCTATCCTCCGTACACCGGCGGCTCTAAGAAGCGCCCGGCGTTGCCACGTGGGTACCGGCTGTAGGAAGTAATAACTGTCGATGTCGAGCTCCTCGTTGTCGCTCGGCTCCTCGTCGGTGTCATCGCTCGGGTCCTCCGAGCTGGACGCCGTCTCGGTCACGCAGTTGGTCGCGCAGTTGCGTTCCGAACGTAGCTGCGCAAGGCGCGCTCGGTGGATCCGCCTCTGCTCGGCTGCGTGCTCCGACAACGAGAACCTCTCCGCGTGCGTGTGCGTCGCGCTCATGCCCAGGGTGCTGCCGCCCTGAAACCGAGAGAATCGATTTCTCGTATTTCTTGCGTAAATACACGCTCGCGTATGCCGTTATTTTTTATTCACTTGTTTGATTGAAAACGACCTTTCGAAATAAACACTGTATATAAGAGAACGTTAATAGTACAATACTGATAATGAAGAAAGCTGATTTAATTATACATATTTGTGTATATAAAACCTATGTAATGTTTAAATATATATACTTAATTTTTTTATCGCCATACTTTCATTATTTCGTACTTATACGAATCCATGAATCGACTATAATGACAAAACTAGAATTAATGATAAAAACAATAGTAACGCATATAAACAAGAATAAGTTTCTTAAATATATATATAATATGTAAATATATATAATTCTTGTTTATACTTTATCGTCCTATTTCCATGATTTCGAACTTGTATGAATTTATATTAGGTGTTAAACTTAATTTCTACCGTTTTTCGTCTCCAAAATTGATTTGTTTCGAAGGGAAGATGAATGAATACCTCAATCAAAGTAATTACCTCCATTCTCTACTTTATTACTAATTAATAATACTTTGATTAAGGTATTTCCCTTCGAAACAAATCAATTTTGGAGACGAAAAACGGCAGGAATTAAGTTTAACACCTAATAAATCGACTCATGGTAGAAATTAATAATAAAAAATTAAAGTAAAAATTAATAATAAAACCGATACTAACGCAAATAAATAAGAATAAGCTTCATAATAAAATACGAATGATATTACGAAAATGCTATTACAAAAGATCGTTGAAAAAACTTGTTCATTTTTTCCCCTGTGACGATTATGGAATTCCTTATGACTGAAACCTACGTTAACCAATAAGAAACGTTATATATCACGCCATAGAGTTTTATTGTAAAGTAATGGTACAAAAGAAAAGGGAATCGATAGCGTCTTACACAAATTCGATAGTGAATATTATCGTGGTATTATTGAACGATATTATAAATGACGCCAGATAAAGGGAAA
The DNA here is from genome assembly GCF_001594075.2 of Trachymyrmex cornetzi. Taxonomy (NCBI): domain Eukaryota; kingdom Metazoa; phylum Arthropoda; class Insecta; order Hymenoptera; family Formicidae; genus Trachymyrmex; species Trachymyrmex cornetzi. The sequence continues at coordinate 333,584 of NW_017296848.1, read as the reverse complement.
AATTGAAAGAGTTGTCTTGCGTGAACGCGATTGAAAAAAAAAGAGGAATCAATCGTGTCTTATATATAAATTCGATTTCTATGTCTGACGGGGTGGATTTTATAAATGACGGCACGATATCCCGTCATGAATAACTTTGGATGCTTGTTATTCGTTCTCTTGGTCCTGACATCAAATAGAGTATCTTTTAACTTAATTACATTCATGCTCGTTTATACACAAAGAGGGGGTGGGGGAAAGAAAAGTAATTAAACAATAATATAAATAACATGTAAAAAGATAATTGGAGCAGTACAATTGGCAATGCATTAAGCGTACAGATTGTAAAGAGAACGATAGAGAAATAACATGCGAATTTTCCGTATTCATACTCTTCCGGAAAAATGGAATGAAAATATATGAAAATTTAAATGGCGTTCAATGAACCACGTACTTCTATAAGCGTAGCGAGGCGATCAAGATACAGGCGTAAAGGGAAGAAAGGGAAGACGTATCGCGAAGGTAGTACAAAGGTTGCAAGCTGAAAGGAAAGATGATGGGAGGGAGAAACCGATTTTCTGACTTACCTGAGAAGGTACGCAGGTGAAACCCTGCGCCCTGGGGAAGTAATAGACCGTCACTGCGTCGAACTGAATGTTGCGCTTCTTCTTCAAAGGCTCGTCGACGTTGCCCCGCGACTCGTCACCTTCCATGCAGTCGGTCAGCCTACGCTTTAGGTTGCTTTTGGCCGGAAGCGTCCGGAAGCTCGTCAGAGATAACTGTCCCGGTGTTCCGGATGTCCCCGAGGACGCCGCGTAGCCATCCAACTGGTTCACCCCTGAAAGCCGCGAACGCCGTGTCACGAAACAACAAATCCCTACGACGATTGCTCCCACTCGGCACGAAACATTCCAGCAACGTTGCAATAATATTGCTGCAAACTTCTGTGTTGTATAAGATCCATATAACACAGATTATTCCAGCAATATTGCAGCAGCATTCCAGCAACGTTCCAGCAATATTTTAGTAACATTGCAAACATTGCAGCAATGTTGCTGAAAGTTTTTGTACTATATAGATTCCCATATAGTATAGAGTATTCTAGCAATATTGCAGCAAAGTTTCAGTGTTACTGCAATATTTTTGAACGTTGTAATGTTGCTGTAATATTGGTAGACGTTGTAATGTTGTATGAGCTAAGAACGAAAAGTACACTTTGCCTCGAATGTTTCAGGAATCCCGAATATTCTAAAACCTTGGTACATTACGATTTGTTGAGAGAGAAAGCAATTTGCCAAATCCTTCTTGCGAAATTTTGAATTCGACCTCTGTCAGCAAGAGGGATTCAAGGGACGGTAATGATTTTTTTATTGAAAGGGAAGAGACTCCTGCGAGTCAATCCGTGGCGATGGGGAAATTCCTTCATATACATTGAAAAAAATTTCTAGTTGAAAATGGACGAATCAGAAATTTCTCTCTGGTTAAATTTATTAGAATTCTAGTTGAGATAACCGGAATTCTGGTTGATACTATATTTCTAGTAAAATCTACTAGAATTCTTATTTTTACCAGAATAATTATATTAATCAGAATTCTAGTTATCTCAACTAGAATCGGCTCAAAGTTTTATTACGACGATATATTAATTCGAGACTCTAATTCTAATAGACATAACCAGAAAATTCTGATTTGTCCATTTTCCACCAGAATTACTGTTTAATCCAACCAGATCATTTTTCTCAGTGTAGATAACGAAATTCCTTATTCGTCCTTCGGCTCAAAGTTTTATTACGACGATATATTAATTCGAGACTTAAGCGTCGAAGCAGAAGTCGACTGGTTGACATTTTGCCAAGAAAAGTGCACCCTGATTTTTATCGAGAAAGCAATGTCGTGCTTTCCGCTTGTTTCAAGACACCCGGTGTATCGCACGTTGACAATCGATGCGAGACTTATCGAGTTGTGCGCTCTCCTCGCTCTCTCGCTGGACAGCTTAGACCTGGTGCAAATGCTAGACTGAATTGGCAAGAGGAATCCTCGCGGAGTTTAAAAATTTCGCGTTTTTATAAGAATAAAAATCTACAAAAATCTTCAAGCTAGCCGCACAATTTAAAATGATTATCCTTAGACTTTTACAGCTTAATAGCAATCTCTTTGTTAAAAGCTTGCACTATAGCTACTTTCAGCAAAATCTTTTGTAAAAGACGAATAACAAGGCAATCTTGCACAGATAATTTAAACATCGAATAATTTAAATGTTAAGTAATACATAGTTTAAAACTTGAATATAAAATAGGATAGACGTATACACTGTACAGCGTTTCGTAACTGATGATAGAATTAGAAAAGTCATCGAAAAAATAATATAAAAAGTGTAATATTATAAAATGAAAATGGAGTAATTTTTAAACGATCGTTTACAAACAACAATGCATTTACAAAATCCATTAAAAACTGTGTGTGCTTAAAACTTAAAACTAATAATATTCTCCTTATCTAACTTTTAAATGACAATTTACGAACAACGATTAATTCACATTCATTGTAAACTATTTTTTACATTGAGAGAAAACTTTTTAGTATTTATGACTATAATTACATGTTACCATAGTTATGATTATTACTGCTATAACGTTAGTAACAATAAGAGTATACGTATAGTCTATAATATACAGTAGTATCGCAAAAATCAACTGTAATTTATAGTTCTTTTTCAACCATATTTTATGCGCTTATCCCAAAAAATGACTACAAATTATAATTAAATCGCAGTAATTTTTATAGTAATAATTACAATTGGTAGTCATTTTCGGTGTTTCAATTAACACTATTATGTAACGTATATTACTTACACTGTAGCAGTAATAATCATAATTATCATCACATGTAATAATAGTAAAAAATATCAAAAATTTTTCTCAGAATATTTTCTTAACAAATATTAGTTCCAAATTTCAATAAGCATATCAAAGTAATTTGCAACCAAAATTTCATGACAATTTAATAATTCTAGACATTTCCATCGAAATCAATAAAAAATCAGTAGAGAAAGAACACTCAAATTGTACACTGAGAGAAAAGTTTGATATTCGTGACTATAATTACATATTCAAAGAATGGTAGTTAAAGCTCCAATTTTTACAGCGATTTATTATATTTATAGATTTACCAGAAAGATAAATAATTCGCGTCAGAAATGATTATAAATTATAGTTAAATTATCATTTTTTTCTCTCAGTGTGATAAGAACCTTGAAAAAAGAAACTTCTTACCTTTCTCCTTATCAGAGAGAATGTCATCCGGCAGTCTATCGAGGAAAGAGGTTTCTGAATCACTTTCCGGTGCAGGAGCCGGTCCTGGATCACCAGGGATCTCGTTCCCCAGACCAGAATCGCTCCCGTCGGACCTGACCTCGTCCCTGGCACCGGTCGCCAAGGCCAGACTCTCGGCGGAGTCCTCCGTGTACGCTTCCGGTCGGTCGGCCTCCAATCTCGTCATGATCGGCGCCATTGCCTCCACGCAACACAAGGTGACCCCCTCGGAGCAGGGTAGTTGATCGGGCGCAATGTCGACGTCACGCAATTCGTGACGGATGCTGGTGATGGGCGACACCTCCGAACTGTCGGAGCCGGTCTCCGTTTCCGTCTCGGTGTCGACGCCCTCGACAACATCCACCGATACTTCCGGCGTCTCTTCCGGTGAACTCGGCATCGTCTCCGACGAGTCCAGCTCGTTGGACACGCGGCTGTCCTCGGCCGTGGGTGACGAGCTCGCCAGCACCACCTCTTCATCCTCCTCGAGTTTACCAATCACCGCGACAGGCGCGGATTCGTCGTCCTTCTCGATCTCCCTTGAAGCTCCACTCTCCTCGTCGTTTTCCGACGGCGATGGATGCTCCGTGGCCTGGCTTATTCGCTCCAGTACCACTTTACACTTCTTCAGGACCAGTCCACTGTCTGGACTACGAGCACTCTCTGTCAACTCATATTTTTTCGATCTGGTCATTGGACTGGAATTATTAGTGGGACTCTGCCATCGTTGCTTCTTCGGACTGTTCTCCGAAGTCTCCAAAGTCGCTTTGAACGAATCACGCTCCTCCTCGACGAAATTCCTTTTTCCATTGGAACAAGATGAGCTCTCCCCGACAACGTAATTCCATATGTTCTCGTCGACGTTTGTATCTATTAGGGCACTTTTCTTTTTTAAATCATCATTTTCGATGCGACTCAGTACGACACTTAAATTTCGACAGATGGGACTTGATGGTACTGTGGGACTCATTGCTGCTTCGCCGACATGGTTTTTAATCGGAGTGCAAGGCTCGCTTCTAGCGTTCGTGGCCACGTTCGCATCTCTGATGTCGTCTTGGCAGGATTCTGTCGTTCCGTCCAAATTGTCGCTTTTCGAAAATATCGGAGAAGCCACGTCGACGCCGAACGTAATTTCGTTCTCGGTGTCGGACTCTAGTTTTCTGCTCGCGCAGTTTAACGTTGCCTCGACGTCGCCGCTGCTCGTGCATTCTGAAGGATCCGAGCCAATCTTACCGATCGCTTCCTTCTCCTTCCCCTTCTCCTCACCCGCATCCTGTTTCTCGCGATTCTGATCGACGTCCTGATTTCTGGAATCATTCGCTATAAATGATCCCGCAGAAGACCTCGGCGTTATCCTGCCGTCCAGCTCGTCCCCAAAGAGACAAGACTCCGAGGTTAGGGATACTTCACCTAGGGTCCTCTCCCGCAGGCTCACCAATACCGGTGACAGTCTCCTGACGTCGTTCCTCAGCTGGGTCGCCTGCTCCTCCGAGATCTCGATGCCGATCCTCTTGATCTCCGCGCCGATCGGCAGAAAATCACTCGCGGCCGGTCTCTTCCTGGAAACGTCTGGCGACACGGGCTTCTCGATCCCATTCTCCCACAATTTCGAGGACTCGTCAATATCGCGATTTTCAGAATCAGGCATTCTTGGTGATCCTTCAAATTCCTGAAAAGTGTCCTCCGTCGATTTCGCATCAATTTCGTCTTTCTGGTTTTCCTCGTTGGCTTTCTTGCCTATTGTTAAACCCATATTCGCTTCTTCTTCTTTTTCTTTTTCTTCTTCTTTTTCTTCTTCACTCGCTTCCGGTTTATCACTCGACTGTCTCGCTTCGAATTCTTCGTCCTCTGGTTTCTCGTCTAATCTCTCGCACACCATCACCAAATCTTCACACGAGTCCCGCACGACGGATGGACGCGTCGCGTAGTCGTTGTCGCCGGCATCCGTTGTTGCCGTCGTTATCGTTGTTGATATCATCCCGCCTGGCGACGGTGCGCCTTCTGTCTCGGCCTCCACTGAGGTGGAATCCTCTTGGGCCTCAACGAAACAGTCCTGACGGGCCGAAGGCGATTCCATCTCGGGTGTTTCTGCCATCTGCAAGCACAAAGTTTAGTTGAAAATTAAAAGACAATTCCACATTCCTGGTGAAGAAATAATCGATTAGGAGCTCTGTGCGGTATTTAAAGTGACGTAAAATTAACGATGAGTTGTAATCTATATATGTGAAATGGAATAGAAATGTAAAGTGGAAATACTAAAATCATGTAAATCTCAAGATGAAATAAAAAGTAATTATTATTTTACATACACACATTATATATATAATATTATATGTATATTTTTTATACAATATTGTATACATGTCTTTATGTATATATAAATAAATATATTAACGCTACTAGAAAAGTATTATACAGATATTAAATAAACTATAAATGCTCAAGTCCTGCGAAACCAAAATAAAAACACTGAAACGAAGGTTTATGTACAAATCAGAGTAAAATGAAACAACGGAGTAAAATGAAGAGACACCGAAATAACCAACGTAGAATACGGATTAATTGGGTCGTTACGTCCACCGCGGGAACGACTTCTTGCCGTCCCTCACTGGCGAGACAGATGATTTCAGCAGTATTATAATCAACGATCATTGAGCTCTACCTTTTTCACGAAAATAACATAAGCAAGCTGGAGAGGACGAGGAAATCAATAATCCGCGCACTGATATCGCGCGCACCGTTGCTAAACCCAGAAGAGAATAAAAGCGAGAGAGGAGAGAAAGAGAGAAAGAGAAAGAGAGAGAGAGAACAGGAAGAGAACATCGATGCGGGAAGGAAAATCAATTTCCTGGAACCTGGCGAGTCCCTACCCCGTTACCTCATAATCCGTTCGATACATTTTTTTCTTGTCGTTCTCGAATACAAGATGATACCGCGGGGGAGCCTACATATAATCTTGGCCGGAGATTATTGATTCAAAGCCGACCGGTACGGCGGCAAAAGGGGGACCGAAAGGGGGGGAGGACGACAGGGAACACCCCCGCTCACGTCGAGGACAAGCACTGCGTGCGAGAGTTACTCTCGGGGATCCCCCAAACCTGATGGCAAGCCCCCCTGGATCGTAAAGAGGGGGAAGCTCTTTTACCTTGATGTCGCGCGATCCTTCCTCCAGTTTGGTCCAGCTTTGTACCCCTCAACTGCAACGGGGGCTCGCGATCCGAGCAATCCCGCGGTCTCTCGCTCTCTCTCTCTCTGTGGGGGGGAAGGTGATCGTCTTAAGTTGTCTCGCGACTTCGGTTACCACCGTCGTCCCGTTCGCGAGGGCCCGCGAGATGCCGATGGTACAGTCCCATCGTGGATGGACCAGACGTGTTCTCGTGCAAGGGGGGCGACGAGTGGCTCGGGCACAACATTCGCGATAGGCGAAACGATCCAGAGGACACGTCCGATCCAAGAGAAGAGGAAGTCTACCGGCTCGCCGGCACTCTCATGGGAAAAATGCACGAGATTCACCCCTGGAGACTTTCACCCGACCGCGCAGCCGGGAGTTCCCCGAGAGACGTCTCCGGGAATCCCGAGAGGGATCGACAAATCGTCGAAAAGCCGACGGGGTCGAGCTCGAAGGAAAAACTCGAAGTGAACCAACGTGAAGGAGACGATCGGACTTAGAGCTTGTGTCTAACCGAGGAACCCAGTCTGCGGCGCGGAAGAAGAACGTACGAGTCAGGGAAGCAACTGACGTCCTTTCAGAGAATGACGAGTATCGATGATGAGAGGCGCGATGATGACGATGACGATGACGAGAATGGTGTCGGGAGAGGACGGTGGGGGACTGTGTTGGCGACGAGGTGTGGAGGACGACGAGGTAGTTGCGGCGCGTTCGACAGCTCGGCGCAGAGTGAGCGGAGGCGGCGTCGGCGTCGTCGCTCGGCGTCATCGACGACGCCGACGCCGACGCCGCGCTCTCTCGGATCCTCTCGGCTCGGCTCGGACCCGGCTCGGATGGAAGACACGCCGAGGACGTGTGTTGGTGAATGCGTAATGGAGTGGTGCACACGGAACGCGCGCCGAGGAGCGCAGCGGTTCTCAAAGCGCACACCCGGTATAGCGGATTAGTCATCGACGGCACGAGCTGGTCTTCCGCTTCTCTTCGCGGTATTTTTAATTTCGCCGAATGGCGAGTGCGGCGACGAGCGATTCTCTTTCTTTTTTCCTATTTTGGCGAAACAAAACAAATCGCGCGGTCTCGTCCTAATAATGAGATTCTTGAAGCTCTCGAGAGTCTCGTTGCGGAAAAGATTGCCGAGTTAGAGGATGAGACACAAGTGACGTAATCGAGACGACAAACGAACGCTTAAACAAAGATTACTCGAGAAAACGCGAAATAAATTGAATGAAAAATTTGGCGCTTTGTTTCGAACTGATTCTTTAACTCCTCGTGTGATAATCTTCAACGCCATTTTCTCTTTTCTATTCTTAAATCGTATTGAATGCGTGGAGCTGCACTTCTTCGATATAATATCGAATAAAGTACAAGTCTGAATTCTTCTCGTTTGCAGTCTGTACAATGCAAATTGACAATTCTGCAACGATGCATTCATTCGCTGTAGTCTAATTATGTCAGTGATGCACGCGGCGCATCGACGAGGAAGAGCAAAGTTTATTCGTGAAGAAATCGCTGCGGAATGTAACTCATGCATCATGTAAAATCTGCTAATTGTGAAAGAAAATGATCCTATTCGTGAACCGCTGAGGGCAATAATAACAATAATAATAATAAGATTTATCGGCAGGACATGAAAATAATAAATATGAAACTCTAGTCAAATTAGAGTCACACCTCAAAAAGTAAAACATCAGCAATACTGCTGTTTGGCTAAGCCTAGATCTCATTACAATTAATTAAGTGACAAATAGAACGAAATATATAATTAAGAAGATTACAATTACGAATACGAATCTGTCTATATTAAGTTAAATAAAGTCATTCATCAAATAATTCAAAATAAAAAAATAGATGTAAAAAAAAATATCACACGGTTATATCCAGAAATAGAATAATTCGAAAATGAATCGTGCATAAATTATATAAATAATTGCAAATGTTTTATTATGTAAATAATATGTTAAGGATATTCAAAAACACAAGTCATCGTGATGTTAAAATGGCGTCAAAATGATTCCAAAATGATTACTGAAAGACGCTTTTCCATCAGTCACGATTCATTTTAACATCACGTTGATGTATCGCACTTGTTGTTCCGCTTGAGTATATTTTCTAGAAATTTCTTATTTCGTAATATTTACAGCATTTCTCTAGAATAAGATAAATATTTGCGTTTTTTTGCACTTAAATTTAATTAAAATAAAATAGATTTTTTTATTAAACATTTATGGAATACAAATAGATAATCTCAAAACGACAAATCTAAAGTGATATACAAACAATATATAAGTGACAAATTAAAATATATATAGTCCCAGTCGGTTCGTAAATATTTTACAAATATTTCGCAAATATCTTACTGGTAGAGTTTACTTCAAATTTTACAATTTTTTAAATTCCAGATTTGGGGAAGCGAACGAGAGTGGACGTTGCACAGGCGAGCATGGGAAAACGAAGGACGAAGTGACATGCATACGGAGTGCGCGCGATAATGATGCACAATAATAACAAAATCGACTGACGTAAGCAAGACAGACTGTTGTCGATGACGCAAGCGTACACTACGAGCGATGCCGTTTCTTGTCGATGCCCGCCGCGCGATCTCGCCAAAGGAGACTAGCCGAATCCCGGGATACCACCTCGACAAATGTTTCATCATCGAGGTCAACTCCAAAATCGTCCACGGTCTTTTCGGCCCTGTCCCCCCTTCATCGAGAAACCTTGTACGAAAACACTATGATAGCCAGCTCGTTTCGTGATCGTTGGTCGCGATCGATTCCTAGACAACACGCACGTCTATGAAAAGACAAGAAATATTGTTATGATGATGATGTCTTTTAGATATCTTTTGGAAATGTATCCCATACAACACAGGAGCCATACTACAGCACAAAAGTTGCAGCAACACTGCAACATTGCAGCAACATTGCAGAGATTTTGCAGCAATATTGTTGCAAATTCTGTGCTGTATAGGTTGCAGCAATATGCTACAACATCTTCAATTATTGTAATATTGCTGGAAAGTTGAAATGTTACTGCAATATTGCTGCAAAATCTTTGCAATGTTGCTGCAATGTTGCAGTATTGCTGCAACTTTTCGATCTGTGCTACATAAGTCCCATACAGCATAGATGCGTGTAGCAATATTGTTGTAATATTTTCAATATTACTACAATATTGCTGGAACATTGCAATGTTGCTGCAATATTGTTGGAATGATCTATGTTGTATGGATCCCATACAGCATAGAAGTTTGCAGCAACATGCTGCAACATGTTCAGTGCTGATGTTACAGGAACGTTGCAATAGTGTCGCAATATCGGAACGATCTGTGCAGTACGGGTATATCTAAAAGATGTCTAAAAGTTATCTTTATGATGTCTTTTCAACATTCATGTTGTTTGGGTTGCTACCGCGCTCCTCAACTCAGCGACAGCCGGTTTCTCGAATGACGGTACCAAAGGGAGGACGTAATAGACGCGATGTTTAGAGAACCGGAGGGTATTTTCCGTCGAACGTTCGCCAGAGATCGACTTGCACCTAAATGAGGGATAACGCTTCGTCCTGAATACAAGTCCTGAATACAGTCGGTACGCTCTAGTTTTTCTCATACAGCACACTTTATCCGAGGAACATTCTAGGGACGTTCCTAAAATATTCTCAGGATATCTTTAGAATGTCCCTTGGAGATCTGTACTGTATAGGCTAGACTGCCATTTTACTATCCGTTACTTCGAAAATATGCAGGGTTGCGGATATGAAGTCCGGGGAGAGCGTTGGTGCCATCCAGCGTTTGTTGTTTGTCTCTAGTTCTCATTTTCTGCCTTTCTCTCCTTTTTCCCCTCCCCCTTCTCTTTCTCTCTCTCCCTCTCTCTCCTCCTCTCTAATTTATATTTTTCCTTTCCATCCGACGCACAGCCGCACATGTACGCGCGCACACGCGTGCACGCTCGCACACATTCGAGCGATTCTCTCTCACGGACGGTTCAACGAACGAGAGAGCGCAGCGCTTGCGCGCGGCGGGCTCCGTAATTGTTGGCTACGCTCCGCGAAACTAGAAGGCGAGCGGAGTCTTCCTGTGGAATTTTAGCGGCCGAAGAGCCAGAGCTCTTCCTCCTCCAAGGAAGAGCACGGCACGATCCGTAAGTCGGTGTCCCTTTTCTCGTCCGGGACGCCGAGATTTCCGGTGTAACGAGAGCCGCGCCGGTTTCGCAGGATTATTGATCGGCGTTCGCGCGAGTATTGATCCGCCTCCGGTTGGTGCAAAGTTACTCTGGATGCTAAATGCGCGTGACCGCCTAATGTTGGAATTTACCCCGATTTAACCCCGGCGAACTCGAATTTGTTCGAGCGCAAATCTGCAAGAGAACACTTTTTTTTTCTGGTCCAAGCACGGGACGACGTGGACCGGACTCATCTTGGAGTCTCAGCAGCGGAGGATGGGATCTTGAGGCACCCTTATAAAAATAATTTATCTTTCCTGTAACAACTAACGGGAAGTTTTTATGCGACTATTGAACTGCCGAAGTATGAAATTGTTTTACGATACACGTACAGCTAGGTATGTTATCAGAGTCCGAATTCAATCGTCCGGTGTGAGCGATATTCAATTTAAGTGAAAATGGAATGATGGTTGCGGAATTAAAAGGCGAATCTTTCGCCTTCTTCAGACCTTTTAAGCTCGGGGATTATTCCGGTACTTTCAGAAGCGACAAATTTTACAATGTAATAAACGGCAGAGAATTTCTACGATTATTGATTGGCGTTCGCGTGAGTACATTTAGTACAGTTGTCTCCACTTCCCACTGTTCCTCTGAAAACACAAATACCATAATCCGATTTATCACGTAGAGTTTGGTCTTAAAAATTTTAATTTAAATCCCCAATGTTTTGATATCTAGACAAGTGGATAACTTATCTCAATCTGTGATTTCATTATTTTCCTCGTAAACCGTAAGGTAATATCGGAAAAAGTTTAAGCAAAAGTTTGTTTTTAAAAGACCTATTCAATCCTAATTCGATCTATGTTCCTATTTAAAATTCAGACTTGACTCATGCTTGCCCTACTTCTGATAGTTTCCAGAAAACCAAATTGCCATCCTTAAATTGTACTAATAGAGTTTAGTAATGAAAATTTTTTTACCCGACTTCTGATTACTATTTGAGAGAAAAGGGCGATACGATATTCTGTATAATAACGAAGATTGCGACAGCAGCGAAATAAAAGAATAAACAAACCGTATCGTCTTCTTCTTGACTTTTCCTTTTCCGAGAAGCTTTCTCGAGAGCGAGCTAAACAACCCGGATGGGCACGAATTCCCGCGACAATAATGGGCTTTCTACAATAAGTTGTTAAAGATGTCTTTTGGGACCCTATCTAAAAGACGTTGCAAAGAAGGCTTTTAGACAACGCGTGTTTGGGATATCACTGGTAAGTCAGAATTATAAGTCATAAATCTCAACTTGCATCTAAAATTGCATCCAGAATCGTATTAGATTGTTCAATTTTTAGATTATATTTTCCAGTTCCGCACTGAGAGAAATGTTTTGTACCAATAACCAAAGTTTTGTTATTGACACGAAAATTATTTGTTGATATATGATCAATCAAACCGTTGGTTACCACGACAATATTAATTTGTTGAATTTATTAACTAAACAAACTGTTTTGTATGATGTTTATAGATCTTTTGTAATTAGAAATAGAACATTTTGTTACCGGAACAAAATGAATAATATATAAGTATCTCTCATTTTCTACAGAGTGATTATGTTTGACGTTTTTGAATTTCCTTAGCTTAGTAAAAATATATATAGATTTAGAGCGATTGAGATTACTAATCGCTCTGAAAAAATAGTTACCATGATTGATCATGGTGTGGCGAAAACCGAGAAGTCCACGAGATTAGTCTCTAATCATCTCGGCTTTATAGAGGTAGACATTGAATTTCTCTTACGAGAAGACACGCCATCTTTGATAGCTCCGCGAAACACTCCTTGCCCTACCATAGTGGATTATTTTGTTGAAATTACTAAAAGAATACTTATTTTGTAATGGCAATCAAATTTTACATTGGTATTTACAAAACGTGAGTAACCGAATAAATTTGTACTGTTAAATAAAAAAATTTTGTTCATTTTACAAAAAAATATTGTATTTTGTAATTTTAACAAAGTAATCCAATGATAATCGGCGATTTGTGAATAATTTTTTTTTTTTGTTACCAATACTATATCTTCTCTCAGTGCAGTTAGTTCTCTCGATAGCAAACATATATTGCTTTTTGATTAGTCATAGAGTCCTAAAAAACCACAGATGCGTCTTTGAGTTGGTTAGATTAGTCGCCGTCAATTTGTTTCCCAATAGGTGTACTGTCTAAATTACGTGATCACAGTTCCATTTTGTTTTTTTATTATGATTGCCATTCTTACCAACCAATTAGATTGTACTCTTCTATGACGAATCTTCAATTTTCTAGGACTCTAGTCAATTGCAACGTAACCTAAGTTATAAATCTTATAACCTAAGTTATAAGAAATGGAATTTGATCATCTCCACGTAATCATCGATTACTGATTTATTATTACCTTATGACACATTACTGACTCGTTTACTCACTCCTGACTTCTAATCTGTTACTAACGACTTATTATAGAAATTCAAAACATGAAAGAATCACAATGAAATGCGAAAGAGCCATATAAAAGCCATCTTGTTGGCGGTTTCGAGAGCTATCGAGAGATAAATACTTGAAAACGGGAGAACAAGTGATCAGTAATCCGATGCTCCATCTAATTGAATTGACAGAATGGACAGTGTCGCGATGGAAAGCCTCTGCCTCTGTTTGCCTATCTCGCCATCTTGGAGCGTCCTCTTGGCCGAGCTTTATTAATTGCTTTCTATTTAAAGACAATCAGACGCGCGAGATTGAATTGTGCGCGAACGCGATCTCGTCGCTTTGGGGCATCGCGTCATCAATCTCGCACGGCCGTTCGCAAAAATCTCCCTCTATTCCTCTCTCAATTTTTCTCATCGTCCATCCGTTCGCTACAATAGAAATTGAGTCGACTTTGAATCGCTTTAATAGCAATCACGCGATTGTCATGGATAGTACAATGAAGATTCGCATAATGCAACGGGAATATTTTAATCTGTATTAGCCTATTGCCAAATAGTAATGTTATTAAATTAATTATATCAAAATGTTTGTTAATTACTTAGCGCAGTAGTAAGGCAACATATTATATTATTAATAATACATTAATCAACGTATATTAATTAATTAATGCATATTTATTAATCTATTATTAATAGTGAAACACTATTAGAAATTTCGTAAACATCAAACTTTTCGGCAACAAGAATTATTTTGTTATAATTTATTAAAAATGGTAAAATATACATTTAATTTAGTAAAATTGATATATATGTCATTAACTATTATATAATTTGCGATTTAATATAAACGTTTATTGTTTAATCTTTCAGTCGGTAGATGGCTGCATCATCTCACGCATAGTTATCATAAAAATCTTTGAAGTTTTCCTCAAAGTTTTCTAATACTCGAAGCGTCCCTTTACTCCCGTAGGGTGAAGTTTAGAGTTTAAGCTGACGTTGTTAAGATCAACAAGAGTTGTATACATCTCAATACAATAGGCTGACTGTTTTTTTATACTCAATGAAAAAAATCTTAAAAACCTCGTTCTAGAAAAGGAAAATAAATGAAAAGTATTGCCCAGAAGTCTTAAAGTTCATCATTTTTACATTCCTTTATCTCATATGAATAAATAATGTGAACTTAACTCAATATATTGCTATATTAAAAAATATAATTGTAAAAATAAAATTATTTAGTGTGTTCTAAGCACCTCATCTATTTCTACTTAAAGGTTAAAGTTCCACGAAATATTAATTGAGGAAATATTCTTCGTCATATATTCGCTTGAGACACAACGCGAACCTTTCATTTTCGGTAGGATTTGAAACTAGTACCTTCTTCCAAACTCGTCCAACTAACCACAGCCAAGTTTGACCATCATCTAATGATATACCAACGTGTTTACGTCGCTTGTGTTCTCAAAATCGTCCGCACGAGGAGGAAGAGGAAGAGGAGGAGGAGAAGTAGGTAAAGGGACGGGAAGGCAACAGTCCCGGATGAAGGGATGCTGGAGACGGGGAGGGTGGTGCATTCCGCAGCTTCCAGGGAGGCCATTGTGAGCGGAGGTGGCTCCGTATTATGCTCCCATTCTCTCGCTCTTATTATTCCGGAGCGATCCACACCGTCTCGCTTGTCCATGTGTGCCATGCGTATGCGTGTTCATTGTGCGTCCGTGTGACCTCCGTGTGTGCGTGCATTCGTTGGTGAGGCCCACATATCGCCGGCTGCTCGCTACTCTCCTTCGTCGGGCACACCGACTGGCTGGCACGCGGCGCACATGTCCTCGTCGAACCGTTTACTCGACTCTACAGGGTGTCCCGGTAAAAATCTACCCGATCCTGAGAACCCATGATCGGCCACAAAACAAAATCCCACGGCGAGATCATGTATATTAATCCCGTTGCCATATACTTGCGGCGTGCCAGTAGAAACTGCCGGTAGTGATGAGAAATCACTATTGATTTGCTCTCGTTTATTTAATAATAGTAACAGAAGAAAAAATGAAGGAATGCAAACGTCGATTCACGATTACATAAGAAGAAATTGTGGTTTTGTGCGCAAAAAAAGACTCCAACGATACGTTCCTTATACATAGCAAGATTTTATAAATCAATCACTGAAAAAAATAGTCTGGTTGGAGTAAACAGTAACTCTGGTGGAAAATGGACGAATCAGAATTTTCTGGTTACGTCTATTAGAATTCTAGTTGAGATAACTAGAATTCTGATTAATATAATTATTCTGGTAAAAATAAGAATTCTAGTAGATTTTACCAGAAATATAGTATCAACCAGAATTCCGGTTATCTCAACTAGAATTCTAATAAATTTAACCAGAAATTTCTGATTCGTCCATTTTCAACCAGAAATTTTGTTCAGTGATGTAATTAGAAACAGTAATAAAAATAAGAATCACTCTTTCTAATAAATTTAACCAGAAATTTCTGATTCGTCCATTTTCAACCAGAAATTTTTTTCAGTGATGTAATTAGAAACAGTAATAAAAATAAGAATCACTTCATGACAACGTGTTCCGAAAAGGAAGCTAATTGAACATGTGAAATACAACATAGAAACAGATTTAATGAATGTACATGATAGTGAGCCTTTTTTGGAAGAATTAGAATTACAATTTTAGAGTTAGAATTTTTATAGAAACTCTTTTATATATTTATAGTTATAATTACAACTTTATCTCCGTAATTCTGTTTGCAAAACTTTTTTAAATCAGCCATAATATATGTATCCACGGTGTTTCCTTTTTTCTAAGAAAAATTCGAGTCTGAGTAAATTACTTTTCGCGCGCGTCGGCCAACTTATCACAAAGGAAACGTTCCTGAAAGAAGAACTGCTTTTTAGAGAATCTCAAAAGTTCAGACATGCGAATTAAAAAATTCACAGATTCCGGAAAAAAAGATCAGAGCGCACAAGCGTCACATATGAAACGATAATATATTAAGGACGTGGGTGAAGAGTCTCTCCCCCCCTCTCTCCCTCTCTCTCTCTCTCTCTCTCTCTCTCTCTCTCAACCCCCCCCCCCCCCCCCTCTCTCTTGCGCGCGCGCGCTCTCGCTCTCTGTCTCACTCGCTCTCACCCACTTGGAACATTTTTATCTCTTTTCCTCATGTACGAGCAAGCAGGGACACCACCTCCTCCCTGCCGCCTACTTTCCCCCTCCCTCTGTTGCCGCTCTTTTTTTTCTCGGCTTTGTAGAAACCGGCGAGACGGAGTCCGTAGCTGAACGCTTCTCTCTTTCCCACGAAAATCCGTATCAAGCTCCGATCAAACTCCGTCGCCTTCCTACAATCCCCCTCACCCTTGTCCGCCGCGCTTCTTGAAAGCCCAGCGAAAAGAGCGAGCGTTACGAGGCAGCCCTTAATATCGTCGCCGCACGTGGCCGGTGTTTTCTAAGCAGTCGCCACGATGCCGAGGAATGCGAAGTAATGTGCGAAAACCGACGCTGGAGCTGCGTAATAGAGATTCACGCGTGCTAAATTCACGTAAATCTGCGAGTACGGCTTTCTTCAGGTATCCACGATGTTCCCGTAACCTTAGATTTATTCAGAGCCGAGCTTTCCATAAAAAAAAAGAAGATATTGTAGACTTAACTTTACTATTTTACTCAAATTTATTATATAATTATATCAAAAAGCTCTGGAAGATGAAATATAAAAAATAAATTTCGCAGAAAAAAGACCTTGTATTAACAAAGTCATCAAATGTTAGAAAAAAGTTTTTAAATGAAATAAGAAAATAAACTACATTTTAGTTCATTTTCAAATAGATCCAAACAGTACAGTAGAGTTAAATGAATTTTAAATTATGTATAAAAAACTAATTAGTACCTCCGAGGAACTAAAAACAACCATAAGATGTCCTATCATCCTAAGAATGTTCCCAGAACGTCCTCAAGAAATGTATTGTGTGAAAGTCTAAGAAATTTTGTAAATAAGATCGTGAAATTAAACGAAATTTCTATAAAAAATTCTAACTCTTTAAGTTTAAAAGTCTAATATTCTAAAAGTTTATTCCTTTACGAAAACAAAGATTTCTCAGAATCTTTTCTACAATTCGATTTTAAACACACTTTTATGGCCATCTCACAGAGCAATTTTTCTTCGTTAAACTTCAAGTGGGATTTCCTTGACTAAAATTCTTATTTGAGAGTAAGTTACAAGGAGATATCACGATTACACTACGGAACAATTAGAAATGGATCCCGGCTGCCGAAGAAGGTGTAGGAACTTTATCTTAATTATTGACGCGCATCGATTGGGAATTATTGAGCTGAACTGACGGTTGGTTGCGACTATGCACTTCCGCATTGACGTACGCGGAATCGTGTAGGAAGAATTCTATATCTCACGTAGTGTATTCACCCTTCCTAACCGCTTGAACCGCATAGACTCACCCCTAAGAGCGCCCGCAGCTGAATTGAAACGCTTGACATATCCCGTCGGAAAAGCACGTGGTCTCATTAAGTTTCCACGCTCAATTCATACTTTCTTCGACTTTATCTAATAATCCATTGTGGACGTATGACCCCATTTAAAGTCACCCTTTTTCATTTTGTAAACTGCTCGTTCAATTTTTATGAAATAGCCTGTAGGGTAAATCGATAATGCTTTATTCGAGTTGAGGGAAAAAATAAAAAATTCAAAACGGTGAATTCAATATGGAGCGGGGACGGAATTTTTTAAAAATAATCTGATCGTTTTAAAACTCTGTTTTAGAGAATTTTTAATGCGAAATGAAACATTAAAAATTTCCAGCTTTATTATATTTAAATTTTCATCACTGCTATACGCAAATATAGCCAGCATTGATTTCCAAACTGATTTTATTATGATTATGACACTGGAACCTGTATTATTAAAAGTTACTGTTTTAAAATTAGACATTTCTGGACTGCATTCACGTTCAGTGATACCAAGAAACTGCTAAAACCAAATTTCATGATAATTAGATCATTTTCCTGAAATTGGAATTTTAGAAGATTACAGCCAAGATCAAATTCAGCGATCCCACAAATCCTAACAAAACAAGGTTTTCTCTAAGTTCCTTTGTTAGGAAACTCCTGTTTTCGAAGGATTAATTAATTAATGCATCAATTTTATTTTATTCCATTTACTCATTTGACTTTCCTTAATACAGAGTAATAATTATCCTTAATAAAGAGTACAATGATTTAATAATACGGAATATAACGTCACAGGAATCGTCTCATCGATATTGAACATTCGCGCACGTTTATTACAAGCAGGAATCGACGTTCTCCACTCGGGCACGTATCGAGCGTTAAACAAATCTCCAGGAACAGCAAAAATTCAGATCGTGTAATAAGCACCTTCGACAGTCAGAAATTCTGCCGGTAGGTAGAGAGTAAATCAGAAATTCCATGGATAAGGGTGACGAGAAATCTGCTTTTCTACCCCGCTAACAAGAAAGCAACACGACAAGCAGCGATGTTGAGGGTTGGAGGAGGGTAACACGGGGGAGGGTTGACGAGAGGAAAAAAAGGAAAGAGGAAGAGAGAGAAGGAACGAGATTACGAGACTATTTGAGACAAACTGCGGATATTTCGCGGGGGTGGGAAAGAGATGGACGAACGGATGGAGAACGCCGAGGGGGTGTATATTGAGGCTTGTAAATGGAGGTGGGTGGTCGGGGGAAGGGGGTGGTTCCACCCACCTCCGGCCGAATCGATCCCACCGCAGTGTAGTGCTATAGCAGCCCACGTGCATACATACAGTGGGCTCTCTCTGCTTCCATAATGTTATAGCGCTTCAGTGCCGTAACAATCGCTGCGACGTAGTGCCAGCTGAATACTATTTAAGAGGCCGTTTTAGCGTGCCGTTCGTGAGCGAACTTTCCTAGCAACCTTTTAGAAGTCTCCAACCTGAATAAAGAATCCTTTTTACGTTTGGAATTTTTAGCGCAAAAGCCTCGGCTTTGGCATTGAAAATTGTAGTTTTTTGAAGACACTTTTAGAATCTTTGGGCTTTTAAATGTAAGATTTTTTTTAGTTTAATTTTTGTCTAGCTTTTCAGTTTGTTTTAGATAATTTGTGATCGTTCTATTATCAAGAATTTCGAGGACTTGGACTGAATTAAAATTGAAATTATGATTTTATTTCTTAATTAAAATTTTTAGGATTTAAAAATAAATTTAAAAAATTTGCTTAAAAGTAGAGATAAATTCTACAGATTTTCAATATATAATTTTATAATCATATAATTTTAATATCTTTTTATTGTATTGTCAAATCTATCGAGATTTTTTAATTAAAATTTCTTAGAAAATTCCAAGTTTTTGAAGAACTTTTAAAACTTCGAATTTTAATGTTAAAGAGTTTGGAATCTTTTATAATGTGATTCTGGCATCTCTAAACTCTGGGATGTAGAATTTCGTAAACACATCTTAAGATAATACAGATCAAAACTATCGTCTCAAAACTATAATCCTAAAACCTTGGAACACAATTCAAAGTGCTTCGATATATTTGAAATCTTTACCGAAAAAAATTTCTGGTTGAAAATGGACGAATCAGAAATTACTGGTTAAATTTATTAGAATTCTAGTTGAGATAAACCGGAATTCTGGTTGATACTATATTTCTGGTGAAATCTACTAGAATTCTTATTTTTATCAGAATAATTATATTAATCAGAATTCTAGTTAT
>NW_017296848.1:304067-313688 GCF_001594075.2 Trachymyrmex cornetzi | reverse complement strand
GGGGGGGGGGGGGTAATATAGAAATATTACAATAGAATTTCTAAATCTCCGAGACCTTTTCGGAATTCTAGAACGTTCGAACGCTCCTCGATTTTCAGATCACTCAGTTTCTGGATTTTCAAACAGTCGATCGACCATTGTATATAGGCTCGAACGACACGGTATCCTCGCGCAATGATTGCATGTCCAATACGAGGATCACCGACGCGCTCATTCAATTCACGGTCCACGGCTGCAGACGCGGAATGCACCGACGACATCGGTCGCGCGCGGAGAGGGATGGCGGAGAGACACCGTAGTTAAGGGTAAGCAGGGAGGTGGTGCAGGAAGATAACGGGCGAGGAGGTATTATAACGTGTGTCACGGGATGCACAATCGACTCACACACTCGCCCGAGAGTACAACGCACCTCGCGAGTCCGCTCGTTCTCTCCCAGGGTTCTCGGGCAAGTCAGGATTTCAAAATGTTTAAACTCGTGCGTCTGGACATTGTCCAATTCGGATGTTCTGTCGGAGAAATCGAGATTTCGTGTTTTCTAAACATTAAGATACGAATTATTTTTATCTGTTTATTTACAAATGAGAATAAAGATTGTTTTGATACGTTAGGTAATGTGTACTTAATTATAACGTCCATAGATTTTATAATTTTTTAAATGGAAAATTTATCAAGCATTTTAATAAAATTTCAGATTGTTCACATTTTAAATTGAATCTTACATTTCTTTTTTATTTAATATTTTTCTATTCCTTAATTCTATTATTTTTCTATTCGAATAGAAAGATATAAAGTACAAGAAATATAAAAATAGAATATTAGAAATTTTTGTTAGCTGCGATTTCTTAGAATTTCAGAATTTTAGAATATAAGAACGGAACTTAAAAAGTCGTAAATTTTTCGTTATTTTTCTATTCAAAAAATAATTTAAAAACAGAAAGATATTGAATAATAGAAATAAAAAAACATTAGAAATTATTGTTATCTACAAATCCTTAAGACTTAAAATTTTTTTAATACATGAACGAAATTTTAAGACTTGTTTTTAAATTATTTGATTCGTATTTCAGAATACCTTGCGAACCGGGAATTCCAAAATCCTTGAGTGAATTCTTGAACAACAAATTCTAGAATCTTAGAGTCTTAATTTTGGTATTTAAAAATTCTTTAGACACTCCTCTCTCTCTCTCTCTCTCTCTCTCTGCGATTCTCAAATTTCCGAATTCAAAGTAATTTGAATAACCACCGTCAGACATTAAAGAGAAAAAGAAAACATCCTAGCGAGATAGATGCAGAGAACGAGACGAACTCCTGGTTAACGGGATCGTAATAGCGAGGTCAGACGAGCCTCTTCGGCCTCCTCGGTCACTGCCGTTCCTCGTCTTGTTCTCGTCCTCGCGGACTGTTGCTTGAGTTACCTATCTGGATAATCGCAATATAAAAAATATAAAAAATCTCCAGAAAACTATAATATTAAATAAATTCTTATTTAAGTTCTCCCTCTCTCTCTCTCTCTCTCTCTCTCTCTCTCTCTCTCTCTCTCTCTCTGCTCAAAATAATTATACTCAGAAAAAACATAGTATTGACAATTATAAAGGTTGACAACTATACAAGTTTTATAAATAGAATTAATGTAGATGGATAAACCAGAGTTTTTCAACCAGAGTGTCACAAAAATTGTAGAGAATACGAAAAAATGTCAAAAGTTTAGAATGAGTAAAAAAGAGATTGAGGCACGCGCGAAGTAAAAAATGTTTTAAAAAATTCGGAAGTTATCTAAATTATATTGTGTTTACTTTCATTTCGATAAAGCAACATCGTCACATCACAATAAAATCACTTTTAAAACACTAAAAAAATAATAATAATTAATAATTTTACTTTTTACATCTGAGTATCGTGTTAACGGTATATCTAATAAAAGATCTATGCTGAGTGCTGAAGCATACGCACCTAATAATGTATGTTGAAAATTTTGGCTCGCTATTTAATGTACCTCGAATTGAAAAAGATTTTTAAAAACGATGAAAATAAATCAATATACAAATGAATGCAACACACACACAACTATAAAATAGTTTATTTAATTATATATATTATATATGTACATTAATTCTACATATAAAACTTGTATAGTGTCATCTTTATAGTAGTCGCTATCATATTTTTTTCTCTGAGTATATGACGCTTTTATATCATTAGTTAAGATTAATTATTCGTTATTTTCGATGAAAAGAATATATAATGATCATATTTAGAATCTATTATCTATTATATAATCTATTAATAATTTATTATTGTTTTAATAAATTATGTAATATAGTATTATATGTAGTAAAATTTAATAGAAGACTTCTAATTTAGATGTAAGACAACCGGTCGGTTTACCATCTTAAATCAATTAATGCTCACTTACAATTGGAAAAAATTAAATTGTAAGTTTTGTCGAAAAACTTCGATCTTTACAAGATATTCGACTTCGAATAATATTATTTTAGACTTTATAGTCTTAATTTAATATTGAATCACAGTAAAGACCTTAGGCCACTCGTTAGACATACATATTTAAAATCATGTAGGCGCACCTGACATTAATCTGGAATCTAAAAATTCTCGGCTGAAAATAACGTCATCTCGTCATAACCGCCACACATGCAAATAATACGAACATGACACAGTTGCACGTTACGCGAATGAATAGGCGTCACGCTCGCGTCGTTGTGACGTGATGGGTGGTGAAGGGATGAAGGCAATGCTTAATAGCCTGCCTAATAGTCCTAACGCTTTCATCCGTCATGAAAACACGCTGATAGTAAGAGAAAGTTGTTTGGCATTTGTGATTATTGCCTAGTAAAATAATTACAGTTAAAAATATTTTCATAGTTATTACTGTTATATATACTGTTATAATGTTAATAATAACTTTATATTTCATAGTTCTGCCAACTATGATAAAATTAAATTATGATTTTAACAATTTTAATTATTAATGTAATAAAATATTAAAATATGAACGGTAAATAAACATTTTTATGAAACAAATATAACCGCAAATGTAGTATATATAATTATTTTTTAGCATTTATTTAATATTTATGATAATAATAACTACAAAATATGTAAAAAGAAATAATTAATTACTTTTACAATATAGTTGCATAAATGCATATCATAGTTATAATGACTGTAATGTAATTATATAATTAGTATGATTAAAACAATTATAAATATATATATATATATATAGTTAGCACTAAAAATGGCTTATAATAAAACTATATTAATGTATATAATAAATAATTAATTAATAAATTATTTTCCCTCCCTTTTTTTCTCAATATAGATAATCAACAAAACACACTCATCTTTAAATTTAAAAAAATTTCCCCGTACGTTCTTCATTCATTTAAGTTATAAATTTAAAGAAATTTAATAACAATTTCCCACAGATTTCTGTTATATAATAAGTAAAAAGATGGCTGTGAACAAATTATATCAACCTTAAATAAAAATAAATAGCTGTTCTTATTTTAATATATACAATAATTATTAAAATATCCTATTCTTTTCATGAAGATACTTTTTGAAAAAATCTATTTCTAACCTATTAGTTTTTGAGTTATTATTTCATAAGTAACGTCTATTTTTTTAATTTGTACGCTCCTTCGCGAGTTTTGAGCCGTAGCTCGTGACATTTCCCTCGATTGTTTCAGAATTATAGATCACCGAGCGATGCAAATGCGAGCGATTTGAGGAGTCCTGTAATGTAGATTTCTCTCGTTTCTCTCTTCACGATCCTCCTCTTTTTCATTGCGCCGTCGCTTCCGTCGATTTTTCACATATTGCGTTTTACGTTCAAAAGTGCGGATCGCCGAGAGTGGCGCACGAAATGTCTATTTATTCATGACGTACGAGACTCCCAAGGAGAACGAGGGCTGACCCACATTTGCCGCCGACCGAGCGACCTCCGTAGGTGGAGGTATATAAAAGCGGACACGCCGGCCGCATTATCCTTCGGCCGTCTCTCTTGTGCAAGGATTTGAAATTCTGAATGAAAAATATCTCCCAAGATGTGTGTCGCGCGACATCAAACTCGGGAAGAATACCGATCTTGCTGTCGAACCGCAGCGAAATTGTCGTGAAATCCAAGGGTTAAAGTCGTCGGTTATTTCATCAACTTTTATAGCTTTAAATGCGCATCTAATTTTCATCAACCAGTTTTAAATATAACTTTATAAAGTTTATACGGAGAGAAAAGTGTTTGTGACTATAATTACATGTTATCATAATTATATCATAATTATAGTTATTATTCGTACATATATTATTTGTAATAATTATACGTATAATTCTGTCAACGAATATTTATACTTGGCATTTAAAATAATTATAATTAATAAAAAATTAATTAATTATTATCATATAATTAATTACTGTATAAAAATGTACTAGAATTTAATAATAATTTCTAGTTTTGGAACAACTCTCTTTTATATGGTTGCAATTACTGTAACTTAACTATAATTTATAATCATTTCTGGGACAACTATAAATTATGCTAGTTGCACCACTTTTATGTGGTGCAACTAGTATAATTTATAGTTTTCAGTATCACGTATAGATTTGTTGATAGAAAATATACATGCAGCAATAATAACTATAATTATGGTAACATGTAATATAGTCATCAGAAACCTTTCTCTCAGCATGTTTTGCCGAGAGAAATACAATAAGACAATTCAATTACCTCGATTCCGTCAGCAGAACCAGAATATATTCGATATATTTTCTTTCTATATTTTTATTTATAGGTACATTCTCGTAATATCAAGAAGAAAGATTTAGTCAAAGTTGCAATATAAAGCTTCATTTTATATTTATCGTACTCGGATGTGCGAGTCGATTCAGTTTTCCGTTAAAAGAAACTAGTAATTGCTTTAACGACGAGCAGACAGTCAGTCGCGAGGGGTGAGTTTTTTAAAACGTCCGTTGATCGACTTTTCGATCGCGAGGTTAACTGTCGCAGTCGATGCTTTTTCTCAAATGTGAAAGTGTGCAGTGTCCAGGACGACCGGTAAGGTAGAATGCAAGTAGAACGAACGGGTCTGTGCGATAGTTGCAAAATCATCCTGAGATCGCCGACTCGGCCCGGCTCGGCTCGGCTCGGCCGCGCTGCGCTCTGTTGTGCAGTGCTGTTCTGTGCCATGCCATGTTGCGTTGCGAAAGTTTCACAACACGGCCATTGTTAGATGGAACGATGTCGAAACCGCATCAATTTTAGAGGAAACGAGGCCAAAGCGCAGAAGGAGCATCGTAGTATGCCGACCTTCAAAGATACGCGGAATCGGATACTGAGACTCGAAAAACTCCACGCGCGGTACCTCACTGAAAAAAATTTCTGGTTGAAAATGGACGAATCAGAAATTGCTGGTTAAATTTATTAGAATTCTAGTTGAGATTACCGGAATTCTGGTTGATACTATATTTCTGGTAAAATCTAGAATTCTTATTTTTACCAGAATAATTATATCAATTATTCAGAATTCTAATTATCTCAACTAGAATTCTAATAGACATAACCAGAAAATTCTGTTTAATCCAACCAGACTATTTTTCTCAGTGCTGGATCCGCGACTCTGAGAAATTCACAGGAGTCTCACGAGAGCGAGTCTTCTATTTTTCGCGAAAATATGTATATCCATCGCGAGCGATCGAAAATATGCTGCTACATGCGCGACTGAACCGTCAATAAAATCTCACGCTTTTGAATGTGATCTGTTGATTTGTACTACTTCTCAGCTTTATTTTATTTTAAAGTCCTACTACCATTCTCTCCGTTGATGGGTGAAATTATTTTTAAACATCACCGTCCAAGTATGGCTTGTCATGTAAAAATACATGGAAGGCTGTAACGGCTTTTTTTTCTATAGATAAATATTTTCATATTTGACGCCGGTATTTTATCGCGTTAGCAATTCTATTATAACTTGAAGTTTTTATTTACTGTTACTTGCTGTTAAAGAATATTATTGCTTCAAGTTTCAAAAGACCGAGGAATTTGAGAAAATCACGAAAGTATTTCGAAAGGCGAGATTAAATATAGGAAATCTTAGAATATAGAGATTCTTTGGTCTGGAAAGACTGACGTCACATTGTAAAAAAGTCTGTAAAATTATATAAATAATATACATGAAAAAAATACATGATTTATGACGGAAATGTATAAAAATGTATGTTTTTACAACAATTAAATATATCTTTATATTAGATGGAAAATTACAATAACAACGGTATATTTTACATTTTCTATGTAAATGTTTTGTAATATCATATAACATAATGATAATATTACATACATTATATTTTCATTTTATGTTCGTACATATCGATAACACAGCTTAAAAAAATTATACATATTTTACAGGCGAATTATTGATACGTATTACTATTAATACTTCTATAAACTTAACTTTGATTGTAAATTTACTTTTGCAAAGTATTTAATTACTGTAAAGAGATATAATTTTATTTGTGAGTTGTAGCTTCAGTTACGTATGTAAGTACAGCTTTAACGGTACTCAAAATTATTCACTATAATTGTAGTAATTTTACAAAAGAAATTTTTTGCAGTGCAACAGCGTCCGTAATTTCAAATTCACACATGTAACGCTTATTATTATATTCTAATCATCAAATCATATATTATTAAATAATTATATATAATATTTAAGAGTAACGTTCTTATTAATATTATTATTTCCAATATATAGTCACCAAAAACGTTATTAAATCGGAAATTATTTTTTGAAACAAAATCCCTATGAGAAAATTTCTGATTCTCCGATAAAATTTCAAAAGGGAAATTTTCATTTTCACAGTCAGCTCTTGATTTTTTTTTTTCGATAATTCTGGTAATAAATCGATAATACACGGCGCACAGATGCGCTTTGAAGCGACGAGAACGTCAAGGGGTAAGGGGGAACACCAGGTGGGACAGAGGGTTGAGCACGGGGATGGGCCGAGCGTTCACGAGGCGTCCCGACGTCCTGCGTCAATAGCGTGTCCCAGAGGCGGACGTCATCACGCGTGAAACCATCGGGATAACGCGAGAAGGGGATGGACTCGATTTCCTGTGTAACTGACCATTCCTAATTTCAAGTCCTCGCGAGGACGTCGCGACGTACAGAGATAAAGCGTCGCGTGGCGCCGCGAAGGAAATCGGGGAAATCTACTTTTGTGTCGAAAGAAAAAAAAGAGGAAGCGTGACAACTGTAAATGTATTATTTATTGATAATGGATGAGAAATGATAATAAAACGGATTTTAGAGGAATATATTAATTTTGTATACGAACGAAAATAAATGATCATTGAATGAATTTCTTTATGGATGAGTTTCACAAATTTTATTAAGAAGATATTGAAAAATATGTAATGCAGAAATTTTGTGATATTTTATATTATGATATTATGGTATTAACTAACGTTGATTGCGATTATTACTGATATTATTATTGATTGAAATTTTTATATGAGGTAAATCGAGGGAAAATTGCATTAAATGATAAATTATCTTTCGAGAAAGTTTAATTGAGTTGGAAATGCAGTCAGATTTGTTTTTTTAATCGAGATTAAACATATTCAATTAGCGAGAATTCTTATTTATCCTGAGAGAGTTTCCTACCAATTTTTCTTTTTTATTAGTTCTTCAGTTTATATAAATTTATATGTGTGTTATACGTTCAATTTATATGTACCATTAAAAATTACTTTATATATAAGACATCAAATCTAAACCTTTTATTATTCAATTTGTAACTGAATTGATTTTTAAAAAATCATGAACGTTGATGATGTTAAAACATATCCATAAATTTTAAGAGGCGGATCAATGAATTATTATCTGAAACTGCATCATAAAATCTGTAAAATCTAATGAAATAAATTATCTCTGTGTTGCTGTGCGGATGTTTTTTAATATTAAATTCAGTACCGTGAATGTAAGTTTTAAATTATTAAATTTAATTCTGAAAAATCCTAATAATTCGCGAATGTTTCGACTAAAATATCGGACGTCAACAATTTTATAACATCCTGATAAATTGTAAAGAAATAATCAATACTCCCACTCCCCTCTCTCTTTCTCTTCATCTAGCTATTTCTCTCGTTACTCCCTTTGAAAGCTGACGACCTGTCCGTAATCTGTCACAACCGCGGAAGGGTTGACCCGCGGCCGCGGGGTCAGCATAGTTGGTCAACGACGTACGTACGTTCACACGCCCTCGCGGGACGTAGAAATAAACGCCGGTAAACAAACGCTCGCCCTTGCACGATCATTGCGGTGACGATCCCGAAACAACATGCGCGACGTCCATTCAAGAGACGTTTGCGCGTAAATTCCTAAAGCGAATCGTACGAGAAAGAGAAATTTAAAAAATTATTTGCAGAACGTCGTGTCTGTTTCACTGAAATAAATATTTATTTAAATACAGCGAAACAAAATTTTATTTCTATTAATTGTAAAAAAATAAATTAAACCATTTATTTTACTTTTTTACAATTAATAAAAAGATGAGATATATTTGACAGAAATTTAGAGATATTCCGTCATAAGTGAAATTTTTTTATAACCGATAAATATCGAAGAGAACGTCACAAGTGACATTTCCTTCTGCTTTCTATTTCGACTTTTTTTCTTAGTATATCTAGAAATTATTTTTTTTGCTTTACAATCGAAATGGTTAAGAGGATCCTAAAGTCATCTGTTTTAGCGATTAAACGTAATGTTGGAATTAAATTTAGACATCTAATTAAAACGATATCGCTGTACGGAAATTTATGTCGATTTTTATTGGTAAAACAACGAATCGAATTTATTTTAGGATTCCTTAAACCTTTGAGACGCGAAATTTTCTTCTTGTTCCTCTTGCTATTATTTCACAAACAGACATTCGGGGATAAAAGTTAGAAATTTATAAAATTAACAGAACTCAGCAAAGCACATGATATTAAATTCGTATGAAAAGAGCGTACTGCGATGCAACTAATTGTAAGAATTACGCAAATTTCCTTTTTTGATTAAAAATAGAACCTTTTATCCTTAATAATGTGAATAATACGATTTTCTTTTGAGTAGAGATAATATTTTTCTCATTTTCAACTCACAATGAGGAAGGAAACGTGGCATATTCTGTTGCATCGCGAGTGAGTGCAACGCAGGTGAGTAATCGCTCCTCTTCTCAGCATCCCTTCCTTTCATTCCGGGGCGGATAAATTTCGGCTAATTCGGCGCGAACATATCGGGCGGAGGGAAAAAGAAGTGCAGGGATGACAATGACGAGTAGGATTTTAAACGAAGGGGACGACGTATATTTCTCCGATATGCAATCTACGGGGAGCACCATTAAGTGCTTTTCGAGGGGACTTACGAGGTGTAGCTTGGTAACTTTCGAGAAAATGAGAAAGAAGAAAACGTCAAAGAAGAACAAGAGCGATAGAGAGAGGGAGAGAGGAGACCATAGCAGACGCGGGGGCAGAGCAGGGATGAGTTTTGTGACCTCCGAGCTCGCCTCAAATATTTACGCTACGCCCGCAACAATGGGAACAATATCGGTTGCTTGGCAACC
>NW_017296848.1:302675-303828 GCF_001594075.2 Trachymyrmex cornetzi | reverse complement strand
CCCCCCCCCCCCCCCCCCCCCCCCCCTCTCTCTCACAACTACCTCATTCTCCCCCCCCATCATCCCTACGCGCGCCTCTCTCTCTCTCTCTCTCTCTCTCTCTCTCTCTCTATCCGTCTCGCTTTATCCAATCTTTCGCCCTCGCGCCTCATTGGTTGAGGGACAGAGAAACGAGAAATGATTGACACCGTTCTCTGCGTGAAAGAGTGAGAAAAAGTAAGAAAAGAGGAAAACAGGAAGGTGTAAAACAGGGGGAGAGAGAGAGAGAGAAAGAGAGAGAACGAGACGAGATGAGGAATGGTGGAGAAAGGGGATCCTCTCGAGAGGGAAAGAGAGAGAACGACTTCTAATTATTCTGCATTCGTATCTCTAGTAGACTTTATTCATAGCGAAATTATGAGCGAGTAATTATTGTATATACTGTCCGTATAAAATTGAGAAGCTCGTGATACAATAACGAGTAAAATTGTAAAGAAGGAATTAAGGCTTTAGCGTTAATTTACGGCACCGTTGTCCCGCGATGATTAATACGAAAATAATAAGTATACATAGTGTATAATAGAAAGCGATGCGTCATGATTACAACGCGTCTCTATCATATTTTGGGGGAAGCGTTCACGTGCCACGAATAAAGAGTCAATTACCCTCTAATTTCTATTCCTTGATTGAGACTCTTCTCAATTAAATTATTTAGTTTTTCTATTCCAACTTCGCGTGCTCTTAACGTTTCCATTAATCTAATTATACTTGATACAAGATTCACGGAAGAGATGGATATTTGCAAAGCTTTCGAAAAATCGCAAGAAATATTCGTTCACCAAACACTCGCCCGTAAAGAGATCCCCAGCGACTATCAAAGAGAGGGCAAAAAAAAACGCAGACGAGAGAGAGGAAGACGCGAAGGTAGCGCATATAAAAAACGCATAAATAAGGATGAGTGCAACGGAGGTATGCTCGGTGTACCGCTAATGCACGCCGAATCTGAATATTCAAGTTCAGAAAGCTCAAGAATAAGAAGAGAACTTCCCGGAATCGAGACGGCAGAGGAAGAGATAAAGAGAGAAGCGTGAGAGAGTCAAGGAGTCGCGTGGACGAGCGAGAGGAATGATCGGCATTCGCGTGTATATACCGGGTGCGTGCGTAACCGGCTGCG
>NW_017296848.1:285467-302612 GCF_001594075.2 Trachymyrmex cornetzi | reverse complement strand
AGGGAGGACGGGAGGCGCAGCAATAACGAACGGGCGAGGAGGGGAGGGCGGCGCGGCGTGGTAGAACAAGAGGGGAAGGATCAATGCCGGTTGCCAGGACAACCACGGCACCTGATCTTCCTTCCATCCATCCTGGGAATACTTCTCGCTCGGTCCGAGACCCCGCGCACCGCGTACGGCGCCGAAGGGGGACACCTGAGTCGAGGACCCCCCGGGGGTCCCTCGCGAAGGACCTGCGAGAGCGAAGGGGGCGATCTGCGCGTGAGGACTCGCGATTTCGGACTGTCTCCTCTTTCCCCCTCGCGAGATCCTAAGGTCAGTGTGTTGTCGGACTTGACACGGATTCGACGCCGTTCCCCGTGCGACTGTAGATTTTCCATTCTGATGAATTTCGATCGATCGAGAGAGTCGAATCGGTTCCTAACACACTTTGTCCGAAGGACGTTCGGAAAACGTACTTAGGACGTTCTGGAACATCCTCAGAACGTTCTCTGGATATTTTTAGAACGTCCCCTTCAAGATTTGTGCTATAGATTTCCCATTCTGATGAATTTCGATCGATCGAGAGAGTCGAATCGGTTCCTAACACACTTTGTCCGAAGGACGTTCGGAAAACGTACTTAGGACGTTCTGGAACATCCTCAGAACGTTCTCTGGATATTTTTAGAACGTCCCCTTCAAGATTTGTGCTGCAGATTTCCCATTCTGATGAATTTCGATCGATCGAGAGAGTCGAATCTGTTCCTAACACACTTTATCCGAGGGACGTTCAGAAAACGTACTTGGAACATTTTGGAACATCCTCGGAACATTCTCTGGATATCTTTAGGGCGTCCCTTGGAGATTTGTGCTGTAGGGGCTGAAATTTATCGGGAAGTCGATGCAAAATCGGTGCGGAAGTTGGGCAAAGATCGTTGACGAAACTCGGCGAGCGTTTAGCAAGATCCAATGGAGAATCGGCGGGAAGAGAAAAATCGGAATATGTCGAGTTTCGTAGAGAATTCATGGAAATTGGTAAAACTTGCTAGGAAATTAACGAAGATTACCGAGGGATGCTAGAGAAAGGGGGGCTGCACGATATGTCGTGCGTACATTGGCAAACTCTCAAGCGCCAAAATTAGATGGACTACGGGCTGAAATAAAATTTTGACAGGGAAATATTTGAGAGAGGGGGAGAGGAGACGAGAGAGAGAGAGAGAGAGAGAGAGAGAGAGAGAGAGAGAGAGAGCTGCTTCCGGGCCGACCGGAAATTCTCCCTCGGAAATTCGGCGCGATCGATTTTCGCTCGGGGAACGATCAATATGTCGGGGAGGCGGAGGACCGGCGGGGATGAGGGAGGGGGAGGGATAAAGTGGGTGGCAAAAGTATTCATTGTTTCGAGGAGACACGACGCGCGCGTGTTCCTGCGCATCGGCCGGCCAACGGCGCGAGTTTTGGCGGGTCGATGCGCCATTGTGTTGCCTCGGTTGCATTCGCTTTGTTTCCGTCCTCCTCTCTCCTCCTCTCTTTCTTTCTCTCTCACTTGTTCATCTCATTTTCCCTCATCCTCTCCTCTACATGCTGTGCGTTTTGCTCGTTTCGATGTGTTTCGTGTCAGCGTTTCCGCACCCACGCACTCGCCGATCGTGAGTACGCTCGCGCGGAATGATTCGCGGGGTCGAATTTGCGGTGCGTCATCCCGATGTAAACACCCGCGAAATTTCCGGTAAAGAAGTTACATAAATATAAGGATGTGCTATAATTCTTATATAGTTTCGATAGAATCTGATACAATCCAATCTCGAAAGAAAATTAATCCTTCGCGATCAAGAACTTTAAAAGCACAGTTGATAGTTTAATTGTGAATTTTAGTAGATCGATTTAAATTGTTACAATTAAATAAACACACACACACACACAATTCGACTTTTATAATATTAAAAACTTGTTGTTAAAGCTTGTACAAGTATACAAGAATTTTATAAGATTTTTATACAGTTCGAAATAATATAAAAGGCACCGAAACTCAAAAACTCAGGTTGCTGATGGAAGGTGCAAAATTTCGAGGAGGATTAAGACGGGAAAGGAGAATACAACTTCCACTTTTTCGTAACCGTTCGGTTATTATTTTATTTTTTCATATTCTTATATTTTTCCGGAAACCGAAAATTATCCTAATAATATCTGCTGATAATGCTGCACTCAAGAAAAAATTATTAAATTGGTACATTAAAATTAAAAAAAATTCTTGTTCACATCGATATGAAATCGCTGTTAGTTATTCAATCATTTAAAAATTAATTCAAAGTTGGATCAACAACTCTCTGAATTCATAATGATGCGAATAACGATTTTATGAACTTTATTTTCATATAAGCAATTTTTTCTTATATTAGCGTCATTATGATAATTTTTAGTTTCCGCAAAATAAAAACAATAAAAAATGTAGAAATAAAACGATCGGCGAACGAAAAAAATTGTACTCTTCTTCCAATAAGAAACACACAATTGCAATTTTTTATACTTGCAATGAATCAATTAAATAAAGTAGTGCAAAAAATTGAGCAAAATAACAAATGCGTTGTTAACAACAAAATTTATTTTTCCTTTGATATAACATGATTCCATTAAATAAGAGAAGGGAACGAAATTGACGAGTATGATTCGCGAAAGCCACAGCGAATTATTTGCGACGTGCCATTTCAATGCAAATCATTGAAAATCAGAAAAAGCGAAAAATATGTGGTTTCTGTGAAACTCGCATCAATAGATTCTTTCTGTTGAAATTTAATTTTGTAGAGAAAATTTTATTAGAAAAGGAAAAGAGCGAGAGAAGAGAAAGGAAGAAAAAACTGGTTAAAAATAAAAAGAGAGAAAACGGAAACAATATGGATTCTTAACTCGCACCAGGAAAACGTGTTTTTTGTGACATTAAAGGAACATATGTGTCTCTTTGGGGCTCATTAAATTTTTTTATTATTCGCTCTTTTTTAGAAAGTTTTAAAATTTTCAACTATATCAGAAAAAATTGCAATACTTGAACTTAGCATAAATACAGTACGATAATTAGCATACATGAATAGAACAAATAATATGTTAAAAATAAGAATTATTCTAAATCATTATACTATTTAAAAATTAGGAAAATGTTCCAGAGTTATGAGAATCCATATATGTTCCAGTTACGAGTTAAAAGAAATTTTCGACGATCGAAAATCCAAATCTTGGTACAGAAATGAAAATGTAAAGCCAATAACGTTCGAATATGTGAATATTACCGCTTTGAATAAACCGGTTAATTTTAACAAAATTGCCATGTTATTATAGCACTCAAGAACGGATAAGAAATTATCTTGGTTCTCTCTTTTCCTCTCTATCACCCCTTCGGTCCCTCTCTCTCTCTCTCTCTCTTTCTCTCTTTCTTGATCAGGAAAACGATCTACACATTAACGAGATAACGCAGTGGTCGACTAGTCACAACAGCAGCAGCAGCAGCTTCTTCGGCGAACCAGTTTCATCTCCCACACGAGCGGCCGATGTTGCTCCGACATCTATTTTTTCTTCCATTCATTTTCTATTCCCATGTACTGCAACTCGAGCGAACGTTGTAAACGAACAATGATTCATCGTGGAGCCAGCGTCGACGTCGTGACGTATCCAAATGTATAATACATGACGTATCTCCCTTACAATCCCATCCCTTCGTCTCTGCTGCGTTATTTCTTAATGTCACTCAGTCGGTCGATTCACAGACAATTTCGCCGTGAAGAAGATTGTTCATTCAGGAGTAGAGATAAACGGTGACACCAGACGTCACGTATTATTTAATTGATTTCAGGTGGATCTTATTTTCCCAATCTTTAACCCAAAATTTCATAAAGACATTTATAACATTAAAAAGTAATAAGCTGATTGCAGAAAATGTGCCATTAAAGAAAGATACGATAAAAACGAGTCGCCCGATGTAATAATAATTCTGTTCTAAAATTAATGAATAAATTGTGTTTTGGAATTATCATTTATTAAACGTCGTATGATATGAAAAGTGACACTTTATCACTCAGACTTTTAAAATAAATTATGTGTGTGTTATTTGTGTATGTGTGTCATTTGAAGATTATTTTTGAAGTCCATTTCTGAAGTAATATCTTACTATTACAGAATATTATATTCAATTAACATTTAAATATTGAAACATAGGACTACATTAACTAACAATTTCTTCTCAAAACTTGTTATTAAAATAATGTAAGCTATCAATGAATCTACATTGACAAAAATTATGTATTAATGGCATTCTAGTTAAAAATAATCTTGTTAATTCACAATAACACAGTATTAATAAAACAAATCTGCCATGTTCTTATTTTAAGAAAATATAATTTATTTTAAGAAAATATTATTTGTTTCATTAATTACGAATTGAACATTAATTCAATAACGTTAATACTGTTATTGAATTAACAAGGTTATTTTCAATTTATGTAATGCTGTTAATAGATTTTTTTCATATACGTAACATTATTAATTTATTTTGTTAAAACGTCTAAAATAAAGATTTAATTTTTTCTTCAAATCTTTTTTTTTAAATCATAATTTTATTAACTATTTCTCTTTCTTTCCACGGAAATCTTTAAATTCACATAGTATTGTATGTTAAGTAGCAATGACGCAAACCCAGAATATCGATAACAAGTCCTTATTCGACCGATATCAATTCCACTGATAAGACGGTGACGTGTCCTCCATGTGTAAACGATACATGTATATATAATGCTACAAACTTCAAAATTCAAGCAGCAGTAACTTCGTTAAAAATAAACAAAATTTAAATTTAAAAAAAGGAGTTTTTTTATCTTAAAATCTCTGCTTTCGAAAGATCACTACGCAATTTAAGTTTTTATATGTTTGGTAATTTTTACTCATAGAAATCTACAAGCTAGGCGAAAAAAATGAGAAATTTTCTTTTTATTTTGTGGGCCTATCATGTGTCCAAAAAACCTTGTCGACTTTCTAACGTAAACATTTTTTAACATTTTTTCCTATTTTTTTACAAAATAATATTTCAAACGTTCCTAAGATTTTTTGTTACTAAGTTATTGCGGATTAAATAAAAGGAGCATTTTGATTGTTCATAACTAAAAATCATCAAATTAAAATGTAAAAAACAGATTCTTAAAGCTGAAACATTGTTTTGTCGAATAGTATAATTGCAAATTTAAAAAAGAAACACGTAGACATGATACGAATAAAGTAGGGCTACGAATTTTTTTGTTCCGATCCAATAATATATTTATGTGATCGAATTCGGAAACTTTGATGAAACTAATCATTTTTTTTTCTTTCGTTCTTTGTCTTTTTTTTATTCGACACGACGGACAACGCGTTCTTTATTCACTCAGTCGTCGATAACTTCATCAGTCGGCGCACCTTGACCCGTTCCGTCAGTCATTTCGTTCGCTTATGCTCGCCGGGATAACCCCCGATTGCACATTAACCGAAGGATTTGATTCTCACTGTAAAAAATACGCCGAGATTCTACGCTGCGCGAGAGTTAAATTTATGTCTTAAGATCGTCAATTGAGTCCAATTTGTCTATGCCTAATTGATGAGATTTAGCAACAATTGGACGCCATCCGTAAGAGATCGAAAGGTAGGGTCGGGAAAATCTAATCCAGTTGAGTTAAGAAACGAGAACGAAGCAAAAAAGAAACCTTCGTAACTTCGCTAATACAACTTTTCGACGTACAAAAATATAACGACGCGTGTATCGATTTAATTCATGTTCTTTTTATAATGATAATTTTTGAAATTACACATTGCGATCAAATTTCTGAGCTCGGTAATGTCAATAATGTCGGCGAAATTATATCCAGTTACTTCTCATGGCGTCGCGAGATTGACGTTTCTAATTTAATATCTCTATTTCCCTGATCTCTTTTCAGACTTTTCTCCCAACTCTATTCTCTCCTCTCTCTTTTCTTTCTTTAAAAATTCATTATAAGGAAAAAATAAGAAATCAATATATGTATATGATTCTTATCGGAAAATTTATATATACACTGAAAAAAGATCAGGTTACACTAATTGGAATTTTGATTAAAAATGAGCAAGCCGAAATTTTCTGGATGAATATATTATAATTCTGATTGTAAAAAATAACAGAATTCCGATTGATATGATTAGAATTTTCTGGTTCGTTCATTTTCAAACAGAAATTTTTCTCAGTGTGGTATTAAAAGTTATATTTATACCTACAATGAAAAACATTTTATACTTGTGTTAAAATTGATCCTTTGTTAAATATGTTGAAATTATGTTGAAATTTTGTTAAATATTTGTATTAAATTTTTAATATAATTAAGTGTTAATTTAATGTGATAAAAAGTTATTCGGAAATGTATGTTAAATTGATATTTAATATTTCTTAATGTTAAAATAATATTTTATAAATAAATAAACAAATAACGTAAAAATAATGTAGTTTTTAAATAAGGTAAAAACGTAAATAAGGTGATGAATAAAAGATTAAATTAACACAGACACATGTACATGTGTTAATTTAACATATCATAAATGTTAATTTTATTAAGGAAATATGTGCTCCCAATTTGTTTCAAAATTATGTCAAAGTGTTACAATTTTTATGTTAATTTTTACATGTTTGTGTTATTAGATGTTTCTATATTTGTATTATTTTCTAACATTTTTATCATGTGTAAAATTAACATAAAAGTTTAGACCCTTCAGAACACGTGAAATATTATAATAAATTTAATATAAATTTTCCAACTCTATGTAAACTTTATCCTCATTATATTGAGAATATTTTCTACTTTCATCTTATGATTTTAATTATGATTTTAAATTATAGATAGCATTTACAAGCATTTAAATAATTTTCCAGATATGAGTATATGTTTTATTCGAATATAAATAGCAATTACAAGCATCTAGATAATTTTCTAGCTGTGAGAAGTTGTGCCTCGCGCGTGATGAAAGATACGATAGGACGCTATCTCGTGTAGGCGCATTTCAATCGCTGCGGGCCGATTTTGCGACATACATACGTCACAAACGTTACCTGTGAGATAAGCATGCCGGAAGTGCGTCAGAACCCGTTATACTTCTCACGTAAGGTCACACGCGACGTGACAAACCGGAAAATTTTCCAGATGCTTGTTCGAATCACGATTTTGAACTACTCAAATCATTTCGAGCGAAAAGAATATAAGATGATTATTCAATTCAGAATAGAGCCTTTTTAAAATTTCGATTTTTTTTTGCGACAATCTTAATAAAAACTTTTGTAACTCTGACAGTGATAATTAATCGAGGGAGTCGACTTCATGTATTCAACAGTACAATACGTTGACTGCTCTATTTAGATAATAATAGAATATACAGACACTTTCTCTCAGCAGAGATCCACACAATGGATTGCCAAGGTTGTGTTT
This sequence comes from Trachymyrmex cornetzi, assembly GCF_001594075.2. Lineage (NCBI taxonomy): Eukaryota > Metazoa > Arthropoda > Insecta > Hymenoptera > Formicidae > Trachymyrmex > Trachymyrmex cornetzi. Next base: position 295,176 of record NW_017296848.1, on the reverse strand, counting down.
TGAAGCTAAAAGCTTTTTTGTGGGTGTGCGACGATGATGTAATAAAACAGACTTATAAATCACTACTAGTTCTTTTCAGAACTAAAATCATAAGCTCTTTTTAAGGATTTAATTATACATAATTTGTAATGTCGAAAGATCCAAAAATCTATATTGGAAATAAATAGTTAAAAAAAAAAAGGTTGATTACTGTCAGAGCCACAATAAAGATTTTTAAGACTACCACAAAAAAAATATCAAAATTCGAAAAAGACCCTATTCTGAATAATTACTAAGTATAATAACGAAAACTCTTTTAAAATCTGATCGGATTGATAAAAACGTCCATTACAATAATTAGTCAAAAGTTCGAACCATAACTAATATTAATATTTCTCGTAGATTTATAATTAATATGGCTATTACCATAAATAATATTAACTTGATCATAATCATTTAATAATGTGATATTTTATGAACAGTAATTGATTCAAAAACATACAGATGCAAAATGTATAAAATCTACAAAAAATGTTAATCCTATGAAATTAATATTGAAATCTGCAACATAATTACTGATAAGATTCATTTAATTTACGTTACTTAAAAGGCACTATTTAATTTTAAGCAACTAAAACAACATAACCTGTATATAAAAAAAATAAATGCTAGTATATTTTAGTATAAGAATAATTTAAATTTTCAAATGTAAAGAGAACTTTTGACAAGAATTTTTAACAAGGAGGAATTTTTGACAAGAATTTTTACTAAATAAGATGAATAGACTCCTCGTCAGCTCTGAAAAGTTAAGCATTAGATCTCGTTCGAAAATGTTAACATTTATTTATTCTACGTTATGCATATATTAGTCGCTGTTTGCTTGTTAAAATGTTCTTTTAAAATGTGAGGGAAAAATGTATTCATTGTCAGATTAAAGTTGAGATTAAAATAAATAAATCAATGTCAAGATTCTTAACATTACACTTTGTAAAATACATACGTTTTGTTAAGCATCGTAATGTTGCTTGTAACTACGTACGATAAGGTCAACATGCCGGGAAGAAAGAAACTACAGGAGAATCGGTTCCTATTATAGATCGGGTTATATCGATCCTTTTGATATCGATACAATAATTCTACACAACAAAGCGTCCAGGGTAAAGCCTACTACCGCTGTTACATTCATTATTTACACGGTCGTGGTGCGTACACTGCGTACACACGCGAATTACTATGCGCCTACATTTTCCACGGAGCACGTGTTTACCTCGTATGTGATAAATATGCGACCGTCCATGTGCATCAACGTGACGGATGTGGTGGCCGGACGCAATGTGGGGCACAGTAAGGACAACGACTTGCGAAACTCGCAGGTTTTGCATTGCACTTACGTTGATTTTAAAATACTTCTTTTATTGCTCATTTATTGCTACTTGTATACGTCCCATAATTTATTTATAGAAAGTTGAACACTGCGACAAATATTTGGACAAATCTACGGCTCACCGAAAACTCTGATTTTCAAACGCGTTGCACATAATCGTGAAATATCTATATAAAGAACATGTTTTAATATAATAAGAAAAAAAATGTACAATTATTATAGTTTAACTATAATTTATAGTCATTTTTGCTGACAACTATATGTTTTTTAGTAGAACTATATAAATAAATATAATTATTATTATTGAATAATAATTATATTTATATATACTGATGATAATGATTTAATAATGCGATATTTTAAATAATAATCAGTGCATTCAAAGACATGTAAAATATAAAATTCACAAAAATTGTTATTGTTACACACAGAAGAATATTCTATTGCTAAGAAAAGCGACTACTCAATTTACATTTTTTTTTAGTAACTATTATCTTTAACAAAAAATATTTTCTTGATGATAATCTTAAAATATATTTGTAACAAATTTTAAAAAACAAAGCAAAACAAAAATTTATTTTCTATTGAAGAATATTTTTTATAAGATTGAGTGAGGAAGAGACTTTATGTAACAAAGCAAATCGAATTTGTTTTAATAATCTTGATTGAAGTATTAAACTTACTATGATTCAAAATATACATATTTTAAATAAATTTCATGCTTGTGATTAATTTATGCTAGATTTACGGGGATATATAAATTTTTTTAATACTTGAAACAAGTCATTAATTGCGTATAGTATATATTTTTCTTTTCTGTATGTAAGAGTTCTACCACAATCTGTTTATATTGTTGTGTTATTATTCTAATCAGACTGTGACTTAGCTAACAACAGGGTCAGCCAAATATTTCCGAATTTCTTGACACTTGCCAATTGGCTTGCGAGTTTCCTATCATTTTGTTTGCAACTAGACGCCTCGGAAAGCACATTTCAATACAGTCCACTAATATTATAATAAATACTACATATACCTACTTTATACTGTAATTTGAAATTGTTGGTTTATTTCACAAGAATTCCGATAACCCTATCGACCAAAAATAAACAATTATTAAGCAACAGATTCCATTCCATGTTTGCGAGGACAACTTCATAGTTTTTTACAAAACACGATATTTTGTCCGCAAAATATAAATTTATGTTTACGCAAAGATATTAAAAAATACCGTTGCATAGTTTGATTAATATTGTTTAGCGACAAAAATGAGAAAGATGTCAATTTTATAAATTCCGACAATATCGATCGAGAATTATTTCGAGCGCTCGGAGCTATTTTGTAGAGGCGAAACAGATGTATCGCAGGCAAGGGGGTAACCACTAGCTGAAATATTGTCCCACAGATTACATGATTTCATCTGATTACAAATCATCTTTTTCACTACTATGAAGTAATTTGGTAAAATATACGATTTTATTTAACATTATACAATGATTTCTCGTGGTTGCATATATAATTATCGGATTGTACATAGAGATTTTATATAAATTTTATAATGATTTCGAGGATTCTGTCCCACGATTACATTAAGTGGTTACCCCCTCGATCGCAGGTTTGATAGAGGAAAGGGGACTATTTGGGACTCGTACCGATGGGACCAAGGTATACAGGCAAAACAACCAGCGGCATCCTGGTCGAGACGCAAAGCCAGCTTTCTCGCTGCAGAAAATATCACTTTCAAAGTTTCTACTTACAATAGTAACGTCGACGCAAATAATTCACTTATTTCATAATTTAAAACCGTTCAATACACGAGAAATATACCAGAGAAATCAATCGGGTAAGCATCGAGGCGCAATATTTTTTAAATTAATTCTTCGATTTCAGTTTGTACTCAAAACATCGTGCATGATAATACAAGAACGGTAAAACATTTTTTTTTATTCAAGAGATTTTCCTATAAATTTATATGTTTTCTGTTAATGAATAAGTAAATCGATAAAACTCAAGGATACAAAAGTCTTTAAGGAAGGATGATAACGCTTAGCATATCGCATCATCATATCGCCTGTCGCTATCCTTTTCCCTTTCCTTTCGTTTTCCCTTGTTGCTTATAGTTTACTTTCTAATTGCAGGTAATAGTACGTGCTGCAAGTGTTTTGGTTAGTACTCTCATTCAAGTATCCAACAAGACGCTTGACCCATTGTGCTCAATATTGCTAACAGAACGCAAATCTCCAGACACTTTCCATTTATTTATTTACATAGCTACGCAATGGGGATAGATAAAATAAATCAACCACCCGAAAAAATCATAAAAAATAGTCGCATAAATCAGAGAAATTTTTTCAATTTAAATAGTCGAGTGACCGAGAATTTTTTTAATTTATTGATTTCAATAAAGAGATAATTTCTATTTGAGTGGCACAAGTTTTCGCGCTCTTCTTGTAAAATTCGATAAGTTCGCATAAATATCTTCAAGCAATTTAATTTTGCCTTTTCTTACGTGACGTTTAAAATATTGTAAACAGACGCATAAAAGCGGTTCGCGCTATCGGTTAGTTGACGTATTTACTTATACATGCATATATGTATAGATATTAGCTTCACATGCCTGTTTATCTTAAGTGCTAAAACACTTTCGCGCGAGTGTACTCCTCCGTATTATTTATCAATCTAATTTCAGCAGTATAAACTCAAAATAATACTTGTGACAAATTCGAGGCGCCAAGCTGGCACCGCGTGAACATTTCTTTACTTCAAAGTCATCAATAAAAAAAGCTTGCTTGTTCCGAGATACTTTTCTACTTCGAAATAATCAATAAGGACAGTTTTCTTGCGCCGAGATACTTTCCTACTTCGAAATCATCAATAAAACATGCTTTCTTGCTGCGAGACATTTTCCTGTTCCAAATTTATCAATAACAAGAGGTTTCTTGCACCGAGATATTTTTCCACTTCAAAAAATCATGAATAAAAAAGCTTTCTTACTCCGAGATACTTTTTTACTCCAAAATCAACAATAAACAGAGTTTTCTTATTTCGAGATATTTCTCAAAATTATCAATAAGGAGTACAGGATACAGTTTTCTTGCTTCAAGATACTTTTTTATTCCAAATCATCAATAAAGAAAACTTTCTTGCTCCGAGATACTTTTCTATTCCAGAATCAACAATAAACAAAGTTTTCTTGCTCCAAGATATTTTCCAAAATCATCAATAAGAGCAGTCTTCTTGCACTAAAATATTTCCCTATTTCAAAATCATCAGTAAAGAAAGTTTCTTGCTCTGAAATATTTCCCTGCTCCAAAATTATAAATAGGAAGAACTGTTTTGCTCCAAGATACTTTTTTCTACTCTAAAATCAATAATAAACAGAGCTTTCTTGTTCCGAAATATTTTTCCTCTTCAAAATCATCAATAAGGACAGTTTTCTTACTTCAAGGTACTTTTCTATTCGGAAAATCATTACGAGTCTTCTTTCCTGCTTCAAAAAATGTTTTGCTCCAAGATCATTAATGAGGAAGTCTCTTACGTACACGCAACAGCGAGAAAGCGAGATAAGGCGTAATATATTTAACTATTCAGCGATTATTGCAAACTCTCTTATCCCTATAAACAGCCTTTTTTTTCCTGTTACTTATCTTACCGAACAATCGAGGAACTGTTGCCAACCGAGTGTCTATCCGCGCTTGCACCTGCCCAGGTCCTGAGCGTTTTCGCAAAGTGGCGCAGCGAGAAACGTCCTCAGCCACTTTATATTGCAAATAACAGTATCTAGACAGTTAACATCATATCTTTAACAACACTTCTTTTTTCTCTCTCTTCCTCTCTCTCCCTCTTCCACCTCTCTCCTTCTCCCACCTCTCAAAATCGCTCCTCTCTCTCGCACTCTCTCGTCGACGCAGCGACTACGTCATCACGAACGTGGGGTTCTGACTTCGAACGAGCCTTTCTGGTCCAAATCCCTCGGAAATAAAGCGCGAGGTCAAGAAAACGAAGAGACTCACCGGTTCGCCGACGAGCGTCACATCTCCACACAGCTCAGGATGTTGCTGACTGGCACCTTCTTCCTCGTCGTCGTAATCGTGATGATTGTCGTCGTGCTGGCGGTTTTTTCCACCTCCCTCCAGCACTCCAGAGTAATCCAACTCAAGCTGGGATTATGATCTTTCTCTGGAGTGATATCACTGCGCCACGGCGGACAAAGCCATCTTGAAGAGGGCACGCACGCACAAACGGCACAGCCTGCTTCTGATCGCGACGGTCAGGTCCTCTTGCCAGGACAGAAGGCGGCTGAATGAGAACACAGCGCGGTGGAAGAGTTTGCCACGATGGCGCCACTAGTCGACTACTACCTCCGCCATTGCTGCCGCCTTCGCCATCGTCGCTCCATTGTTCCAGGTTGTAGCCACTGCCGTTGATTCACCGATGTTGCTATCGCAGTCGCTACTGCCGATTGCCTCAGTATTGGATGTGACTTTATCACCAATGACAGGGTAATAAAGTCTGACGAATCTTTATAAACCTTCCTCGAAACACTAAAATACCGACGCTGGCAAAATACGCTTTCAGGATTCAAAAAATTTTGAAACAATGACGATGAGGATTGGACGGTCAGGTTGGGTTGGGTCAGGTGATTCGGAGAGAAGCTTCCTATAATCGGCAAGCAGCGCTACTTCGAAGGCGGCAGCTTTGAAATTGCAGATAGGTTTAGATTCTCGACAATCTTACTCTGTAATTGATGCGATGAAGATGAAATAGAAAGTAGATTTTATAGTCTTGCGGAATTATTCTTGTAGATTCTTGTTATTAGCATCTTAAGATGCGCACATCAAAAACATATATATAGATACTGTATTTAAATATTAATTACTTGTTTCAAGTATTCAAAAGTTCATATATTTGCAAGTCATAAATCATCATAAGCATCAAATCTATTCAAAATATATTCTGAATCCTAATAAGTTTAACACTTCAATTAAAAACAAATTTAATTTGCTTATATAAAATCTCTTCTACGATTAATTTTATAAATCATATTTTTAAAAAGAAAATAAATTTCTGTTTTGAGTATATGATAAGTTTTTCTCTCTTTCTCTAAAATTTATGTGTAATAAGTACATTTTGAGATTATCAAGAAAATATTTCTTGTTAAAGATAATCATGGGAAGTCAGAGGGATATGACCTCTAAATCTTAAAATAGAACAAAAATAGTTACAAAAAATTACGGACTGTGCTTATTGAGTAGTTACAAGAAATTAATTTTGGAAAAGAAGAAAAAATTTGAAATTTATAGAAAGATTTTCTGATAATTCAGAAACGGCTAGTGTTATAATTTTAAGTTTTTCCAATTCGAAAAATAAGTTTACAATTTTAAGAAGTAAGGTAAATTTATAAATACGTGTGATTTTATGATTTACCTGCTAGTAATTAATTAAAAATAGTATAAAGTAAAATTCGATTGCCCTCCCCTCTCGGATTTAAAAGCCTTAATTGGCTCCCCTTCCCTAAACAATTAAAATAACTACGCGTACGAAGATAACTGTTACTTAAAAGAAAAAAGTAAACTGAGTAGTTATGTTTCTTATCAGTAAAATGATATTTTTCAAATTTTGTTCGAAGAACAATCTTGAAATGGTTTGGTATCTTCAAGAAAAGAAAAACAACGGGAAGATACAGAAAGAATATTCTCATTTAAAATAGAGTTGAAAAATAATAGAAAATATTGTGGAAATTATAGAAGTCTGATAGAAACATAATAAAATGAACTGAAGCGAAATATGTAACGTAAAATAGAATTAAATTAAAATAATTTGAAAAATTAAAGTAAATTCAAATTAAATAAAATTGTAAATAAAACGTAAAATTCTCTGATAGCTATATATAATTACATACCTCGTCGGACATCGGAATGCGATTTTCTTAAATAGATTTTATTCGAGAGCACTAAACAATTATTATCTACATTCTACAACAGGTATATCCTCCTTGTCTTCGTCGAGACGCTTTCCTCTTCGGCGAAAGAGGGTGGCGTTTCAAGAAAAAAGAAAATCGCACGATATCTCTGATAAATAGCACAATAAATAATTTTCATTTTCCTTCCAATCCCATGTTTCTCTCTCACTTCTCATTTCAAATCGCACTCTCTCACTCGTTCGCTCTTCAAAGCGAACAAATCCTTATTGGCACATTGTATAGTAGACTCTTAAGTATATAAATAAGTCGTAAGTCGATGCGTCGTTTAGATTATTAAATATATATATGTATATATATATATACTGTATATGTGTATATGAATATTCAATATCTTTATGTTGTATATACGACTAGAACTCCTCGACATACGTATCACATACTAATATTGACTATCGTGTTTCAGGACGAGACTCGGAAGCGCTTCGCGTCCCGAGCCTTGGCGACGTTCTCGTCCTTCCGTTTGGTTCGAAAATCGGAGAAATCCTTAAACATCGGAAATCCTTCCAATCTCCTCGAATCTTTCCATCTTCGCGATTCCTTTCTCTTCGCAAATCCAGATAGACTTCTATCCTAAACTTTTACTCTAAAGAAAAGACTTTTATTCGAAAGAAAAGGAAACTTTTCTTTAGAATAAAATCTACACTTTTTCATGAAGGAAGTACAAAGAACTATTAAGCAATTGAGATACTATCTCTTCGAGAATCGACTATCGGATGAACGAAAACGGCGCCATATCGTCTTATTGCTGCATCATTGACTGTAAGATCGTGACAGTATTAATCACTTAATCGCTAGTACTTTCGCAATACTTTCATCCAGACTTCATCTGGATTCCAAAGTGAGCTTACTTAATCCACTGGAGGGAATTGGTGCTACTTGAAAACACCGTACATTTTATTTTTTTTTTTTCGCTGAGAAGTTGTTTTCTTAGATTCTAAATATATGTAATATGTATTGTATACATGTATATACAAGGTAATCCTTAAGTATTCTAAGAGATTTAAAGAATGATCCTTCACATTAATTCGAAACGAAACTATATATCCAAAACAGTTTAGTTTCAATGATACAGGGTGTCAAAGTTAAAAGAAAATTTCATTTTTTCAAAAAATTTCAAAAATCACTCGGATCATTTTGATGAAATTTTACACGCATACAAAATTTTCTTGAATTAACCCGAATGGTTTTCGAATTTTTGAGGAAGAAATGAAATTTTTCCTTCAACTTTGATACCCTCTGTATCTTTAAAAATAAGCCTTTCAGACACGTAGTCATATAAAGTTATATGAATTAATGTAAGAAATCAACTTTAAAATCTTTCAGTATACTTAAGGACTACCCTATATATATTATATGGTTCTTGTTTTCAGCGTTTACTTTTTAATGTCTCAATGTTAATTTTTAATTCTTTAAATGTGACATTTCTTTTGTCTACTACAGTTTACTTCAATCCTCTTTTTTGCACGAAAAAGATAAAATTGTACGATTCGTTTTTCCGCGTTTTGATTTTGTGGATAAATGATATACTTAATATTTAAAAGGCTAATCTATTCTCTCTTTCTCTCTCTTTTTTTCTCTCTCTCTCTCGAGGAGTTAATTAGCACTTCAGTAATACTCTATTAATTAATACTTTCATGTCCAAAGGCGTTTCCATTCTTGAAAGTACTTCTTATCTCCATCTTTAAAAATGCCTTCGTATTTCCATTACCTTCATCTCTAAAAATCCACATCCACCGTATCTTACATTAATTACCGATCGTCACTTTTTTGCTTCTACTTTTGAATCGTACATCTTGCTATTTGATTTTTCGACGTTCTTACCGATTTAATTGCATGGTTCAAATTCTCGTGCGATCGATTCATGGAAAAAGTCTTTTACGGAAAGATAAAAAAGAAGTGGAGCCGCAGAAAAAAAAGACAAAAAAAATTGACTCCTTAATTCGATTCTCCGCTGGCGACTGTGCCGTCAGTCGGAGGGCCGGTCACGATCTGAGGTTCGCTCGCGGGTAGTCCCTGCATCTCCTGCACCCCTTGGAACAACTTGCCGGGGAATCCCTGCAGGAGGTCGTAGGAGACCGGCGTGGGTGGCAAGGCGGTGGTGTGCGCGTGCGGCGATTGCAGGACGGCGATTACTCTTCGGAGCTCCTCCAAGGCGTTTCCTGGGCGAGCGACACGTTTCTTATTTTAGTCGGTGTCAATTTAAATTCAATTTAATTCAGAATTCAACAACGAGAGAAGACACGAGGTTTTCGCATCAAAGGAACTTATTCACCTTGCATAAGAATGTAATTTTTCGCCAACAGCAGGGTGGCTATCTTGGACAGCTTCCTCACCGAGGGGCTGTGAGCATAAGGGATGACGGAGCG
>NW_017296848.1:278466-285042 GCF_001594075.2 Trachymyrmex cornetzi | reverse complement strand
TATTTTCTTCTCATAAAGTTCTGAGAATTTTTTCAGAATTTTTTCAGAATTTTTTAATACCGTATTTTCTCACGTTGGTAAAAATAAGAAAATGCAGTACTAAAAAGTTGATAATAAATTCTGAAAAAATTCTCAGAACTTTATGAGAAGAAAATAAATGATTTTTGTCTCTTGCAGTTTTTCTGTACAGTTAATATTTGAGTAAAAAATTATTCAAGACCAATATTTTGCAACACCCTGTATATAATAATTATTTTAATGGTCCAAAAATTATTTTCAGATCTGAATCTATACCTAAATTTTTAGATACTTCAGAAAAATCGTTCTTTCTATATTTATATCTTTCTGAAGGAATTTATATCCTCTCTTTGGTGATTATTTATATCCTTTTATTCATAAAATTTCAAAGAATTCTGTTTTCTTCTTTCATACTTCCCTCTATTATCTTCTCAGTCCAGTCTACTGGAAAGCGACTTTCCAAGTGGCTTTACTCTCGATTAAATTGAAACTGTAATTTGGATCGAAAACGTACCTCTCGTCCGGCCGATTTTCATCAGACAACGCGCTCGACGAGGCGTGGGGTTGCGGTTGCTGCTGAAAGTAAAAGCCACCGAGACCTACGGTACCCAGCGGAGTCCTCCGTCCTGGTGCGCTTTGAGTGTGCTCCGATGAGTACGCTGCCGGAGGGCCTGACACACCCGGGTGCGAAGCTCCTGGTGTCGAATACACGGACTCGAGAGCTGCCGCGGATTGTGGAGGCAATGGATGCTAGAAAAAACAATTTTTCGTTAGAATTTTGAATGAGAAATGTATTAATAATTTTGACATTATAATGCATTTGTTATTATCTCTAGGATGTATATAATAATATTAATGAATGCATGTAAAGGAGCAAGAGAGTTTAATAATTGATTTAATTTTATCATTTTTAGGACTTTCTTTAAAAATAATTTAGAATTTGTACTCAAATACTTGTCTTCAACTTTCTGAAATTAAACTTCTATTTTATTCTAACATTTATTTTTTATTTCAATTTAATCTACTATACTTTACCTTGTTGTAGTTTACTTATTTTATCGTTGCTGGCAAAAATATCATAATTCTGTTTCTTTAATAGCTCATTTCAACTATTTTTTAAAGGACTCCAATCTAATTATGTGGATTTTGATGAAATGAGTTAGTTTTCACATATAATGTAGCTAACAATGTAATGACTAAATGATGCCATAGATACAAGACTCAATAATTGATAGTTCTCAAGCTATGGTGTATCAAAAACTTGTTTTCACAGAACATTTTTGATACATCATAGCTCAAAAACTATCCATTATTGAGCTTTATGTTTATAATGTTCTTCTTCACCATTTTATCAGTTATGTCGTTTGTAAAAATTAATTTATTTTATGAGAATTCAATTTCCATATAAAATTAGTGTTGAATTCGTAGCAATTATCCATGCGAGATAATCAATGGTATATAAGTGTTTAATCAGGGGACATGTTCTTCATGTCCTTACTTACGGCATTGCGATGCTCCCAGGCCCAGGTAGGATGTGACGCGGTGCGTTGCCAGGATCCTTGCTGCAGATGCGGCTCCGGCAGGCCCTCCCTGCGATCGTCATCCTCCGTCGAGCTACTCTCGCCATCATAGGACCTCATCTCTTGCGAGGACACTTTCCCGATTTACTCGGCAAATCCCTCCTCACTCTTCTCGCCCTCAATCCCTACATTTGCAAATTTCAATTTTATACTTTTCCCTATTCTTATAAAAAGACCTTGTTCAAATTTATTTAATTAATGATAAACATGTATTTGTTTTGAAATTTTTCACATTTTTCTTTAAACGATTTTTAGTATAATTTATGTATATCTCAGTTTCTATGGGTGCTCAGTAAAATAAAATAAAATAAAATTAAGTTTCAACCTATTTAATATTCCACATTTTGAAACATTTCGGCACTACTTTTTTCGCGAATAATTCATTTCATCTCGCTGAAACTCATTTTATTTAACGCAGTTCATTTAACTTTCAAGCATTTCACATCTTTTTAATAATTAATCAATAATAAATTCATTTTATTATTGCATTTCCGTCTCAAACTTTTTCGTTTCTTTAAGAAAGCTCCAAGATTGATTTTACTTTCTGGATGAATTTTCCATTTTCTACCCTCAGGAAAGATCTCTATATTTTCATTTCCGCATTTTTCTATTAACGAGCACCGCCGCCATTCGTATAGAGGGGTAGCAGGCGTCATCGTTGGTTCTAAACGCAATCAATAGCAAGCGGAACACTTACCGACGACGATTTTCTTTTTCCACCCCCCGCGCGTGCCCCGCGGGGTGCAGAATCCGGCAATCAGCAAAGTTTCTCGCGCACCAGCGCGTAACGCCGGGTCATCCCTTCGTCCGAACGTTTCCGCGTTTTCTCAACGACCAGCTCGAACTCTCGCGAATCCTGATCCTGGACGGACTGCCGTGGCCTCCTATTGTTCTACCGTCGTAATCACCCAACTCGGCCAATCACAGCCATTTTAATTTGCTGGGGGTTGTCTCGGTGGTCGGTGGAAAAAAAAAATCCGTGAGTCCTTCGAGAAATTCTTTCTGTGGGAGATCTGTCTCGCGGAAGTGATGTTTGATAAATTCTTGAGTTTCTTGCCTCACGATGACGATTTCCGATAAAATCGTCCTTGACGAAATTATCGCCCCCGAACGTGGCACGTCCCAGGCCTCAGGGGCACGCACGCGTCTCTCCCCGTTGTTTGGTGGATCCTGCGCAGAAGAGAACAACCCCCGAATTAATTCGACGACTGTGTGCCAGGGTGCGCCCGTTGCGACCGGGGGATGCTGCGCTGGACCATCGACTGGCGTACCCTGGCGGGTAGGACCAAAGATCATCCCCGAGAGCATGTTGTTACCATCGGAAAAGAGAAATTGTGCCCAAGAGAAGTCGCTAGTTGCCAGAAATATATTTCACGTAAGGTCGCCTTTCATTTCTTTAAATCTTTGACGAGAATCACTCACGAGAAATGTAAAAATTTCTTTCGCAAGTGATTCAAAGTTAGAAATGAAAAAGTTGAAGAATGATAGTTCGAAAATTAAAATGGAAAATGGATTGTCGAATGGAATTTTTATCAAGGAAAAACTTTACTCCAAACTTGGCCCATAACTTTTGGCAAAAGGGAGTTACTCCTAAAATCATTTCTCTATTAATTATATTTCGGTAGTCTACCCACTTTTACTCGCGGAGTAGCAAATAACCAAATGAATATCTTGCGGATAATAAAAAATATATATTCTAGTAAATATATTTGATGTAATTTTGATAAACTTGGCAGTATTTATACTGACATATTTATTATTATTATTACATTTTATACATCGACATTCTGCAACATTACATATATCATACTGCCATTTCATCTTTTCTTTAAATATTTTACAAAATTTGTTACAATTGATAAACGGTTGTTATAATTGATGAACAGTATTTATTACATAACAATAATAAATATTTCAATACTTATTACATTACGAATACTGAACTATTTATTGTTGTTACATTTTATATATCAACACTCTGCAACATACTGCTGTATATTTCATCTTTTCTTCGAAAATTCTGTATATTTACTATTATATTTATTGCCACAATGAACACAATGGACCTTCCTCTAGACCCTCCGCTATCACAAAGAAATTCACGTCGTTCCCTCGATTTTACCGTAAATTTCTCTTCCTCGTCTCTCCCATTTCTTCGCCCGATCTACCGTGTGTCGCGTTTACAATTCGCCGACATACATCGTCGTTGAATACGATTAACGGACACGCGTTAGAACGTAGAAAAACACCGCGAGCGCATCGCCGGGGATGCCGAGACAATTCGGCGACAGCCATCGTCCCCTCTGTGTGTGAATCACCCCTTTCCTACCCCCCTTGAGAACGTCCATGCCGTACGGACGCGAGCGAACCGGGTAACCCCGGTTAGTTTTACTTTTGTGTTGGCTGCGTGCGTGGCGTGCGTGTGGACGCACGTGCGTGTGTTTGCGTGCATTTACCGTAAACACAACGCGACGTAATAATATTCCGAGCTGCCGGAGAACCGTGGCGCGGGACCAGCGCTGAGACGCCCGCAACTTCGACATCGCATAAATTAATCGAAGGAGTTAAACGGGGTTGTTTGCGCGCGTACTTTATTTCGCGGCCTGGAGAGGATAATTAATGCCGGCGCGCGAGTATTTGGAGGTGACTAGCGGATGCTTTATGGGCGAAATATTATAAATTTCCGGAAATATGCGTCCGAAATGTATTCCCACGTGCATTTAAGCTAAACCAGAGGCGTCTCTCATTATGACGTATCGTAATTAGTTATTTCTATTGTTAGCCAATATTTTCAAATTTTAATTATGCAAATGTATTGAAGTGTATACAGTGGATACGAAAAGTAATCATGTAAGGAAGATGTTCGTAAAAAAGTATATTATTGTAATTTTCTATTATTTGCAGAAAATAAGCATTAATTATTAATTCATTAACAATGAATAACGTTTTCTTTTAGCATATATAAAAAAACTTCAAGAAAATAACAGAGTTCATGACCTTAAAAGATATAAAGTTTCTCTGTATTAACTGTACGAATACTTTATTTAGTTTTTGTGCGTCCAAATAATACAATTTTTCATTTTTGTTTATTATAAAGTTAACATAGCTTAATTATTACACATCTTTTTAGATAAAATAATTTTAAGAAGACTATAATCTATTTTATTCTTTGTTAAAAATTGCTAAAATGTTTACTTTCTAAAAATAAGATTTTTCTAAAAGAAATCTCTCCTTTCCAAATTCTTTTTACACTCACTTTATTAAAATATCATTAAGAATTTTTCTAGACTTGGGATAGGTAAATATCTGTGCAATAAATCTTTGATAAAATATTTCAGAAACATATTTGAGCTACTAAATAAATTCTCTCGTGGTTATTATTTCTCGAAGAAATTATCTATAAATGTGCTGTTATTCTAAACGAAATAAATTTAAAAGTCACTCGATAATTGAGTCTTTCTCTTACATTTTTAGCTTGAATAAGTTTAATAAACATTATAAATTAAAATGGACTTTGCAGAGATAAATAAAATAATGAAAAATATCGAAAGAGCACATACTCAAAGAAAGATAATTGATTAAATAAGAATTTAAAAATAATGAAATATCTTTATGATATTTAAATTTCCGTTCTTTCGTAAAAGACTTGCGGCTGAAAGAGCTGAATTATTGAGAATACATCGATGTGCTCCGCTCGCGAGATACGAGCGAAATCTTTCTAGGTCGGGCGGCAACCATAGCGCCTGAAGATTTATCGTTTCCCTCGCACTGAGAAATATCCTGAGATCTCGAAAATAATTACGAGCGCGTCTGCTTTGCTGTACTGCGCAGAATTAATCATGCCTGCACATCCAGATCCATTAGGGAAGCATAAAGTAACTGCGGCAATTAATTCAACACAAACGTATTCTTATTTATTTTTATAATAAATCCTTTGCAGTATTTTAAAAAGAGAGATACTTATTTACACCATTTTTTAAATTGATAATCCATGTTATGTCGTGACATTATTTCCAACTTCAATTTATAATTGCGTTTTAAATCCAACGAACCGAATTAATATTGCAGATCTGTAACCTTTTCTATAATAATGTTTCCTTTGTAATGTATTATGTACAATTTTATTTTACACACTCTCGTGATTCTTAAACAACTCAGAAATACCAATCATGGAAATCTCAAAAATTGTATAAACTCTATTTTAATATATTTAACTACATTATTGTGAAATAAAATTACAATTATCTCACTTTATTAATACATTAGAGTTGTAGATATCCTTCTGTATAAATTTTTCAAGCAAAGCTCAACAAAATTATTATATACTGTTATTATCATTTCCCGTAACTCTGTCAAGAAGCAGAATCTATTAACATCATTTATTTATCAACTTTATACTTCCTCTACATAAATTCGAACTAGCCTCAAAAATCTAGCTTGATACATTTAAACGTGATTATTGTCACCTGTTAATAACATTTATATCAGAAAGCAGGATCTGTCCTAGTTATCTTCCATTAATATTATATCGCCTCGCACTTTGTACATTCGTCCCATAAATCTCAAGCAGGTCGGAAAGACTTGCTCTAAAAGGATTAAACACGACCGTCGTCACCTCACCATAACGTTATCAGGAAGCAGGCTCTGTCCCAATTATTTCCGAAAGGAAAGGAACGCGTCGATGAGCGAACCGGAAGGAATATCGAAGAAGATAGAAAGGGAGGAAAAAGGATCGCACATGAGCATCTATCAGACATATCTATCAAGCGTACAATACCGCTCGGTACGACGTACAGATCGCGAGACCGATGATAGACAAGGAAAGATAGACAGATAAATAGATAGATAAATAGATGGATAGATAAATAGATGATAGGGAGAGAGAAAGAGAGAGAGACGGGGAGTGGTGGTTGGCGTTCGGGGGTGGTTTTCGGGCCGACGGGCGGCCGGACTCCTGAGGGATGAGGGACGACGAGGG
>NW_017296848.1:268195-278287 GCF_001594075.2 Trachymyrmex cornetzi | reverse complement strand
CCTCCACCCCCCCGATCTCTACGAATTTGTCTCGAAAATCTCGTTTTATGCAACGCCGTGCACTTGGAGGCTCTTTTGCATTTGTTTATTTATGAATTATCGCTCGTTCGGCGTTTGACACAACGCTCGTGACGAGCCATTCGGCAATCCGGCTGTAAACAAAGCTACGGCTAACGAAGTTCAGCTAGTCGATATTGTGATTAAAAAAATATGATATTGGAAACGCAACGTTATTGAAAAAACGCAACGTGAATACAATATAAACAAAATACGTTCCCGTTACATCGTGTATCTAGAAACGAAATATAAAGAGTTACTAATGAAAAATAAATGAGATACTCTTTTCATTCGTGTTATCAATGGTTGCGTTCAGCAGAAAAAGCAGCTTTGCAGTTTTTAAATTCTTTAATACTACTGGTCTCTCTTGCCTTTCCTCACTGGATCTAAATGTATACGGAAAAGAAGATTTTGCTGGAGCATTTAAAAATTTAACTAGATACAGGTCTGAAAATAATTTCGTTGAACCATCAAAATAATTATATAAGACATTCAAACTATAGAATGCCAAAAGTTTTTGCAACATCACTCGTCATGTTTAAAACTATTACGTTATTATTAATGGTCCAACAAATTGTTTGCAGATCTAATCCAGTTAAGTGTTTAAATACTCCAGCAGGATTGTTCTTCTCGTGCATGTATACTGAAAAAAATATTAAATATTAATAAATATTTGTTCGAATAGTTTCAAGTAAATATTTGTTGAATGTATAAATATATGTATATTTATTTAATAGAAAAACCTTCAGCTATCGTTTTTTTTTATTGAGTAAATATTTATTTACTGTAAATATTTATCTATTCAAAGAAATATGTATTAAGGTTTAATAAATTTTTCTGTCAGTGTATATATTTGTAAAAATCAAAAATTGAGCTAAGTAAATCTTTTCGTCAGACCATTCAAATCATTATACGGGATATTCAAACTGATTGCTAGGATATCAAAATTTTTGGCAACATCTCTCGTCATATTAAAAATTCTTACGTTATTATTTTGATCCGACAAAATAATTCTGGGTACGTTTTCAAATACTTTAGCAAAATCGTTCTTTCCGTGTATAAACTAATTATATTAAAGAATCTCACAACAGTTGCACTAAATTTCTCATCGACATGGCGAAATTATTTGGTAAAATTATTAACAATACTCTGTGCAAAATCACGCATTGGAAATTTCAATGAGAAATCCGGGATCGCGCTACTCAAGCTCGCAACGCTTTCAACTCTCGTTGCAGCTCCAACCCTCTCGTCAAAATTAACCCTCTCAATAAACGATCACTTATCGAATGAGAGAGAAAGAGAGAGAGAGAGAGCGAAGAGGGGGGGGGAGGGGAGGAAAGTTAAATAATTAATCTGACGATTCGATTAACGTAAGCCCGTGCGATATTCTCGCGTGATCCTCGCTGAAGGATCTAGGGCGCAATTAATTTTAATCAGACCGCGTAGCGACTTTTACTTAAGAGAAGGAAGAAGAGGGAGAAAGAGAGAGACGGCGTGTATGCGTGTGTGTAAATAAAATTTCGACTTCTCTCTCTCTCTCTCGGGGCTGCTCTCTTTCTCTCGCCCGTTGCTTTGCATTTTAATTGCATTTCGGTATGCGACCCGTTTTGCATGCTAAAGCCGACCGCGAGCCCACTTATTGCACGGGGTACGGGAGCGTCGCACGGGGGGTGGTGAGGGGGAGACGGACGGCTCGTTACGTGCCGTTGATGCACAGGGGCGTCGTCGTCGTCGTCGTCATCGTCGTCGTCGTCGTCGTCGTCGTCCTCGCCGTCGTCGCCGTCGTCGTCGTCATTCCCGGCCGAATTTGGTCCACGGATCATCCCGCGAGCGAACGGCGTGGCGGCTGCTCGCGTCCGCTATCGACAGTTTTCCCAATCGTATCCGTTCCGGAGAATATTCCCCCCGTTCATCCCCCACTTCCACCCTCCTCTCCTCTTCATCCCTCCGCGCCGCAGCCTGCCACCCCTCGGCTGCTGCCTCGGCTGCTGGGTGTCGCCGTGAACGCCGCGCGATGCAACGTGTGCGCTCCGCCGTTGCACGCGATGCAAAAATCATTACATCGCGATGGGATCCAGTCATCCCAGCGAGTGAACATTGTTCTGGCTGCCTTCTGCTGAAAAAACGGCTTCGTAACTGTTGTTAAAATCCTTTAATTCTCCAGGGGCATGTGATATTCGCGGCGTTTTACTTCAAACTAAGTTCGCACGAAAAGAACTGTTTTGCTGAGAGATCAAAAATTTTACTGGATAAACATCTGAAAATATAATTTTGTTGGAATTGAACGTAATTATGCTGGAAACTAATTAATGATGAGCAATGCTACGCGAAATTTTGATATTTTAGCAACCAGTTTGAGTCTCCAAACAAATTATTTTCGTTTTACCGTAGACAATCAACAACCATTTAAATCAAAATTGCGATGGACTACATCAGTTGGGGCAAAATTTATATCAAAAATTTAAATTTAGTAATGTACTGAAGTTGACCTAAAAGGAAGTTCTCCTAAAAGGAGAAGTCAAAACGTTTACGACTATTTTTACGAATATTATTTGATTAATTACCATCACATTGATCATACTTAGATTTTTATAAATTCATATACACACATGTGACTTTTCCTTGGCATTAACATGATATGTTTCATTCAATCCATTTGAGCCTTACTGTAGAATTCATTCAAATTCCCTTCAGATCTGATTTAACAAAATTGTTCTTTCCGTACGGGATAAATTTGGAGTAAATTTAGGATCTGTACAAATTATTTGTACTTGAGAACTAATGATGGAAATATATATAGCATTGAACACTGAAATAGAATACTTTTACCAGCCAGAAAAACTACATGAAATGTCGAAATATACTGAGAGTATACATATATCGATAGATATATTCGTACAGTTCACTTACAAGTTTATTTTTTAGCAAAAGCAGTAAATGAAATTGTTTTTTTTAATAACAAGACGATGCAATTTCTAAAAGGGTTAATATGATCGGTCTTGCTCTTCCTCGCTAGATGAAAGAATCTTATAAAAGTTGCAAAACTGCTTTTTCATCGGAACGCATCCAATATATTTCCTTTTTTTTACGCTCCACGTAATTGAAGCACGTAGATCAACTTGAATTAAATTAACCGCGGTGGAACATGCTAATTAAAATAATCTCAATTAAATTAGCTCCGGCGTCTCTCTCTCTCTGCATAAATAACTTGTGACAGTATAAAGGTGCGGGAGTATGGGAAAAGCAGGAAACAATAAAGGAGCCGGAGACAGATTGATCCCAAAGTGAATTATTCTCAAGAAACGATATTCTTTCTTACCGGGGAAACGCAAAAGTAACGCGCGATCGTCATAAACATAAATCAAGCAATAACGCCGCTCATATACTTCAACGGTATGATTTTTCCACCGCGAGAAAAAGGGATGTCCGTCCGCCTCCCTCGCCCCTCGCCTACCCTTCTCCATTTTACCGCGGATACATCGCGGAAGAATCCCGTGAAAAATGAAAGGATCGCCGCGCCGCGCCGAGTCAGCGGTGCCGTTCCCGCCCGGAAACGGCCGGGTAACGTCAAATTAAAGTAACGCCGTGGTTGGAACTGCACGCGGTGGCTGGAAATCGGGCAAGGGTGAAGAACGAGGGAGGATCATTTCCAACGTCCGGGCTTAATTGATGACGGCTCTCCGCCGGAGTTTCCCCGCTGAAAGTCGCCGCGCATCCCGCATCCGATCGATCCGCAGGCTCATTTTCCCACATGCAACAACGCACGGATCGCATCGGCGATCTGCGGGACCGCGTAAAACGCGGCGGCTTATACGTGTTAATTACGCAATCAATCGGCGCCATGATCTACGGACTGCGTGAGAAACCTCCCTCCTCGTTAGCGTTCTCGCGCGCGGAGCTGGGGGTTTAAACTGCACGCACATTTCCGCGAGAGAGAGAGAGGAAGCTTATGTTAAATGATAAATGCGAAATGTCGCGTAGATTATAACGCGGAATAATACGCGGAATAATTATCGCGTAGTTACGTGTATATACTGTTTACGAGCTGAGAAGCTGTGTGAATCAATATAGAATAATTATTAACATAAATATGAACAGAAGAAGTATTTTGAAATAAAACTAGGAGATTATGAAAATGGTTATGTGGAGTATTTTTTATGTAAATAAAAACTTGTATTAAATAATAATATATATAATATAAATTTATGTTTATTTTTTTCCTTTTTGTCTTTTTCCCTTTTTTTCTCTTTTCTAATTTTTTGATATTTTTTTCTGGGAAGCAAATCATTTCGGAAAATTGAATTTTCTGCGGAAGAAAGGAGTAAAAAGAACATTTAGCTGCACGTTCCTTTTTTCATGTCGCTCTCTTACTTCAAAAGTGGCACAATTTAAAAGGATTAAGCTTTACAGAAAAGAAAAAAATTATTTTTTGTAGACGGAAAATTATTAACTAATCAAGTAATATCGTCGAAAAAGTGTATTCTTAATCATGATGTAAGAAGATCAGGTATAACATTGCATAATGATAACTGAATAATTTGAGACAATTTTTTACGCTGCTAAATTCATAACGTCAAATTATACCCAATTTGAGTTGTTTTTAATTATTTCTGTAGGTCGCTACTTAATATATCATTAATTTTACTAAGACTGGATTTAAACAACTTGACTCAAGAAAATGTATTAACCCAAATTCACTTTGAAACTAACCACGGAAATGGAATTTACATTTTGGCACACATGGAAGTTAAAAATAACAAAATGTTATTTAACTGAAGAGTTATCCTAACTCATTCATCGTAATATTTCGAAAATTCCATTTTTTAATTGTATCACTTTTGAAGTAAGACGATATGTTAATATATAGAACTTAAATAATTCTTTCGTGCTTCCCAAAAAAATTTTCAAATAATATTAAAATGATTGCAACGCTATTTTCGTAAAAAAGAGACGATGCATAGGCAAAGGAGAAACTTTCAGTGGACGACATTCTACGAATCCTTTGAAAGTCCTTGTGCCGAGGAAACACAAGAGGACACCCGCTTCATCATTTTCCTCGTAAATTTAACAACGCGCGAGAGGGAGAAGGATCCACAAGGAGTAGAGAAAAAAAGCTTCTTGCAGTGGAAGATTAACGAAGAGAGGACGGGGATGGAAATAAAGAAAGAAGAGTTTCGTCTTCGTCCTTATTTCGTATCCCATCGAGTTTCATCGTCGAGGACTACAGAAATGTAGAATTGAAATCCTGAAGAACGCTAATAAGGTTCCTCAACGTCTTGTATCAGACGATGCAAAGTCTCTTTTTCCTTCTTTCCAACTTCTTTTTTTCTTGGAAGACGTTATTTTTGAATCTGAGAACGCAGGAAAATGATAAACATACTTAGATCAGAGGACGAGCTTACTTTTTTGTTCTTTCAAGAACACACGTGAAAGCATGTCCCCGACACTTTTGGACAAGATATTAGCGTGAAGGCATCTTCGCCAAATAGATGCTGAGTGTATTATTGGACGACGTATATCGGACCAGAGAAGACCATTGATCGTGTGGCATATTTCAATTTTGTCAGATCCAGTTTAACATATAATTTTAGACAGAAAGATATAAAGTTCACGTATTCGCAGATAAATGCATACGTCTTCCATTCTTTTGTTGCATATACTTCCACGGAAAGAACGCTTTTGCTGAAGTATCTGAAAATAATTTTGTTGAATATCAAAATATTATACAAGCTGATTGCTGGAATATCGAAATCTTTGTAGCATTGCTCATCATGCTTGAGTTTTCTAATTATTTTGTTTATAACTTATTATTCTATAAGTTATTATTCAACTCATAATTATTTTGATGATCCGTCAAAATTATTCTCAGGATCTACCTAATTTTTAAACACTTCAGCAAAACCGTTCTATCCACGAACGTATTAAACCCATTTATAAGTCTGACATTACTAATAATTTTAATAAATTAATATGTATATAACTATATTTAGTTGCAGATACATCAGATTTTAAATATACAGTGAATGTAGGAAATATTCATACAGGGAAGATTTTTTATTAAAAAATTGTAGAAAATAAGCATTAATGTTTTATACAATTTTTTGTCTCAATATAAACAAAAGCGCTCCGCGAAAATAATCATACTCTTGGTCTGATATTCATAGTCCATTCTTGTACATATTTAAGCATAATTTCAAGATATCATAAACCAATCACAGAACCACATTATCATCTTAAGGCATTACTTAAAACGATCTCGAAATAACAACGGACTATGAATAGCGACTTTAGCAATTAAATTTCTCGACTGTGCGAATACTTTTTAATTTTTGAGCATCCAAATAATACAATTTTTTATTATCGTTTATTATCAAGATAATATAGCTTAATTATTACACACATTTTTAAATGAAACAATTTTAAGAAGTCTGCAATCTATTTTATTCTTTGTCAGTAAATTGTTAAATTAATGTTTTCTAAAAATAAGGTTTTTTTGAAAAGATATCTCTCCTGTACAATTAATTCTGTAAACACTGTAGTTCTAAAATTGCCCACGTTATTATAAAATAGAAAGCTTGATAATCGAAATCGAAAATTCGAATCGTTAATTACGTCCGTATAAACGTTAGAAAAAGTTTGACTGCATTAATTGGAATTCTGATTGAAAATGGACAAATCAGAATTTTCTGGTTGAATCTATTATAACTTTAGTTTAGATAACCAAAATTCTGATTGATATAATCTTTATCCATTTTCAACCAGAAATTTTTCTCATTATACGTGGCTTTATTTGAGAAAAGTGAAGCTTGCGATTATGTTTTCACAGCGTCACAGATAAATATGGAAATGAGGAAAATATTTTGGCTCGCAAAAACTCGCTCGACGCTTGTCAGACGATCTTCGATTTTCTGCGAGAAAGCAAACGCGGAGCCATAAAACACGAGAAGGGGTGGAGGAGAAGGGAGGGAAGCAACGACTGGCCCAAAGAAGCCAACAACCCCCCGAGGGCATCCCCCTGTTTACTTCGCGCGGGATACCGTTCGAATTAAAATCGCGTATTCATGTGATTTTTTTTCAATTCGTCATCCATCTTCGTCGCGCATCTCGTATGACGCGTGTCTCTTCTCCATTGGGAAAACGCAACGCCCGTCGGAAAATTCTCGCAGCGAATTTTCACGGTGTATTTTCACCCGCCGCGTTTTCTCTCTCGTCGCTTCCTGCATCGCGTATTTTTTCGAAGTGAATTGTTCCGTGCAGTGTCGCGAATTTCTCGCGTTACGCGGAATATTCTCGGTGTCTCCCTTTCTCTCTTTTTTTGGGCGTAAGTGCTCCCTTTGTCGCGCAAATTTTCTCGTCGCAAATTCTCTCTCATCATGCACTTTTCCATCTTACTTATCTTTCGTTACATTTTTTCCCCCCCGGAATACCTGTTTTTTTTTATCGTGGATTTTCTCGTTATTCCCCCGTTTATTTTCCATGTTTTTCACGCGCGCTGGCTTCTTTACGCCCTTTTTTCATCATCTGCGATCCTCCATCACGGCTTTTCTCGCCGCCCTTTTTCTAGTCCGCAAATTTCTCTTATTTCTGTGCCGCGTATCTTTTCTCTCTGAAGCTATTTCCGTCGCTAATCTCTTTCTCGGAATCCGTCTGTCGTGGATTTTTCCATTTACTTGTTCTTTGTTCGTGGGCACCCCCTCCCCCCCCTCTCTGTCTCTCTCTCTCTCTTGTCTTAACATTTGAGAGGATCCTCATCCAATAATAGAGTACTTAATAAATAGCGATATCTATCTATCTGTATTTGTGTACTCTTGTTATTTTATTCTTTTTTACTGTTATTGCTGTATTCTTAAAGAGCTTAGCCTAGAATAGTAATAACGCTTTTATTATCAATCTATTTTTTTCTACAAACGCAAACATAAGAACGATTTTACCGAAGCATCTAAAAATTAAGCTGGATGCAGATTTAAAAATAATTTCGCTGAACCACCAAAGTAATTGCGTGTGAATTTCAAGTATAATGAGCGATGCTGGAAGTAGTTTGACATTTTAGCGACTAGTTTGAATGTGCTACACAATTATTTTGGAGGGCCAACGAAATTATTTTCAAATTTCTATCTAGCTAAATTCCTAACTAAATTTCTAACCAAATTTTTAGACACTCTAGCTAAATTTAGGTACACTTTTAGACACATAGCTAAATTTTTTTTGTTCAAAATTTAGCTCGATAAGATCCGCAAACAGTGTATTGGATCGTCAAAATAATTCGTAGGAATCTCAAGCATAATGAGCGAGCTGCAAAAAGTTTTGATATTTCAGCGACCTACATAAGTTTGAGCATTCCACTATTTTCATAGTCCAACAAAATCATCTTCATATGTCTGCATCAAGCTAGATTTTTAGATACTTCAGCAAAACCGTCTTTTCCGTGTTTACACATTAATTCCACCCCCGTTATTTATCTCCCCATTAATTTTCTTCCCAATGCACTTCTCATTGATTCATCACAGTTTCCGCCTACCCGTTCCTTTGTCTCGAATTTTCCCGTTGCTCATCTTTTTGCCGTATCTTCCCAAGTTCCTTATTTTCCACCGACGCAATTTCCATCACGATCTTTTTATCATACATACATTTCTTCCCCGGTTTTTCCATTCCGCTTTGTCAGATGCCGCCTGCCCCCGCGGGGTCCAGGGGAAAAGCGGCGGAAAAAGAGGGGTGGTAGGCGAGAGGGAAAAGAGCGAGAGAGAAAGAGAACAGAGCGCAAATGAAATTTAATAAAATTTCAACCTCGCTGGTCCCTCGCACTCGGACATAGTAGTCATACGATATATACTATCGCGAAGAGGACGGCCGGGTCCGTTGGCGGTCACCATGGCGACGCAGCATCCCGCGCCCCGTGACGTCACCGCTCCATCGATCCAAAAGCACCCCTCTACGATTACCGCTGCCACCCCACCATCGGCTGTAGCCCGCAGCCACCGCCGCCACCGTCGTCACCCCTTCTTGCCCCGCTGGTGTCCTAACATCCCTGTTTCTCTCCACGTTCCCTGTCTCTCTCTCTCTCATCTCTCTTCTTCCCCCTCCCCCTTCTCCTCTTTCTCCGTCTCCTTCTGGCCCGTTACTTTTAACTAATTATGGTTTCTTACGTATTTTATTTCTATCGCGCGCTTTATTCCGGGAAATCCCGGCCGGGATTAAAAGGACTTCTTCTATGAAAGAGAGAAGCGCTCCCGTCTCGCTCGTCTTCCCTTCTCGTTGCGATTCAACCCTTAACGAACGTCTGACTTCAGTTAGTTTGACATGATTTCGATTTATTTCATACACGTGTCTCTTACACTGATTTATGCCTATTATCCTTTATTTGCATCTTTGATATTTTATTTATAGAAAATTATTGTCGTTACGTATTTGTACCTGCTTTATCCGAGGATATTATATAATTATTTTTAGTTCCCCCTCAAGAGCCGCGCATATGTTACGTTTATTAAGTGCGTCTGCTCAAACAGATTTACCCTTTTCCTTCACGTCATTAGTTATACCTTTATCTTGCCTTCCGTGCCACATTTACGCTACATTTTATCGTTTTCTCTCAATCTCGCTTCCTTCTCTCTTCGCCGTATATTCAGTACATTACGTTTCTATCATCACAGATCCTTCTTCCATGCGTTTTTATCATAATAAGCGTCCTGTCTACAAACTTAATCCATCATTAATATGTAGGGATGTTTTATCTCTCACCCACTCCCACCCCCTTGTCCCCTGCACGCCCTCCCTCCCCACTCGCCGCGTATTCTATGTACATTTTGCATTCCCAATTGCGTTCTCCGTATGTTTACACGAACGTCGCGCGGCCATTTTTATCCCCCTCCCTCCGTCCCGCTGCAAATTAATCCCCCGGCCACGCGCGGGCTCTCTTTGTGCATCTCGAAGCGAACGTACGCTCTCATGGCATCATCCACGATCTCGTAAATATAAATAAATGCATTTTCCCCCTCCGTCCCTCCTCCCGCTCCCTCCCTCCCTCCCTCCTTCCCTCCC
>NW_017296848.1:258087-267986 GCF_001594075.2 Trachymyrmex cornetzi | reverse complement strand
GGCCGGTGGATGCTGGATGCTGACACCTCCGAGTCTATCTTCTCCCCGCAAGGACGGCGGCGGGGACGGCCAGGTGAAGGGTGGACCAGGGAGGGATCGATCGATACCGAAAGGTATGCGTAGCACACTCTCTTCCCGGAGGTATCGATATTGCTCGATGCTCGAGGGTCGATGGTATCTTCGAAGTAGCGATACAGCAGGCGTGATTTCATACGCTCACGAGTGTTGTTGAGATTATTAATATATTGCAATAGCATCGACTGGAGAATAACAAACAGTGAAGGAGCGAGGGAGAAAGCGATTTGTAAGTGAAATATTAGATATAAAAGTCATGATCGAATAAATAAATTAATTAATTAAGGGTAGATGAGTCTAATTTAACTTGAATGGGTGTGTAATATCTATAATTGTATAGATTTACAAGAAACCTTGATTTAATATATATGTTCAGTTAGATATATTTAATTAAAAAAATGATAATGGTGACAATATTTTAATACGTACGTAAAGGTTTGCACGAATTATATTGTGCAAAATAATTGTATTATGTAACATAATAGAATATAAATACTTTTACGTGTAGAAATACAATTTGAAACTAATTAATTTAACGAATATTACTTATTTCGAAAATTAAAAGCTCCAGGCAACAATGTTTTTAATATTCAAAGTAAGTAATTAATTATTACCTTCCAATATTAAATTTCTATAAAGATATGACTTATTGTGTAATAAATATAATTATAAATATGGTATGTATAAACAGTAAAAGGACGCGATAAACGTTTATGACATGACATCTTCGCGTAATCAATCGATCGACAGAATGGCCGATACCGTGGTATTCAATATTCAGTTCTACGAGTTTCAAAGTTCGGTTACGTTTTCAATTCGGCGACGGGGGGAGGGGGATAAACGAGGGAGGACAAAGTTGGTACGCCGGACCAGAAACGGCAGCAGCCCTTATTTCTGCGACTCGTCCGGTGCACCCTTCGGGTAGCGGATCGCATTATCGATCGATGGATGGACGGAGTTGGGAAAGGGGAAAAGGGCTCGTCCAGCGTCCGTGCCCCCTCGCGTCTCGCGGTCCCCCTTTCTATCTTTCTCCCTCCTCGAGTCCCTTCATCATCCCCTCTCGCTGTTCCCTTCCGATCCCGTCTCTCTCGCTCTCTCTCGGTCTCTCGTTGAAGCTCCCTTGCCTTCTCCCTCTCTCCCGCTTCCGTTACCTGCCCCTCGGTTTTCGTTATTTAATTAAATCCTCTTACGATGAAAAGGACGAGGATCCTACCAGAAGAGCGGGAGGATCCGTCGTGGCTCCTCCATTCCTTTTCACGAGCCACCGAAGCGGCTATGCTTGCGTGAGAAAAACTGGGGAATGATAATGAGAGGCAGGTGAAAGCCGCGATGGGAGGGGGTGCGCTTTTCGAATTGTAGTTCTTACGCAGCAGCACGATTACTGATGCATCCACAGATTACTTGTAAACTTCGAGGAATGTCAATTGACACAATCAGAGAAGATAGGAAATGATTAAGCAACAAAGTAACTTTGCACAAATATTAAAGTGTCGACAGCTTTGACCAAAATATACAACACCCTCACAAATTGATATAAACTTTCTATTCTTAAAAATACATTAAAAAACAGTTTTATTGAAAAGTAATATTTATTTTAATATAACATTTTTAATATACTGTTTATTTTCCCTTCAATTTTATTACCATCTTTTTCAAGAAAATGCAATTAATTAAGGGTGCTTTATCTTTATGGCTAGGACTGTATATAAATTAATAAATAGAAGAAAATATATTCTGCACAATTATGCCGCGTGTCACGTAATCGCGTCTTTCATCAGTACGGAAGACCTCTGATAGAGCACCTCGAGATATATCCACTCTTTAAGAGGGGAGGGTTTACTCTACCACGCGGTTTACTCTACCACGCGGCAGCGTGACTGAACGTCACTCTCCCCCGAAGTGTTTCTCGTCCTTTTAGATAGAGGCGATAGAGGCAACGACACCGGCCTCTTTCTCAACCACCCCCGCACGGCCGTCCTTTAGGGACGCGCACGAGGTTGCCGGCCTCCGGCGAGTCCCAGCTGATCCCGAATTTTATCTCCCCCCTGGACCAATCGGGGGCGGTCGCCGTCCCGATGGAGCTAGACGGTGTGACGCCGTGCAGTCTCGGGGCGGATTTTCACCCTCGTAACAACACAACCGGAGGTTGCACGCCGTCAACCCTCCATGCCGCCGAGCGCTTCGACGATCGAATATCGATCGCGATGGAAACGAGACGGGTCCAGACCGGTCAAGTGATCTCAAAATGTGTGTATAAATGGAGAGCAAAAAAGAGAAAAAAGAGAAAGAGAGAAAAGAGAGCTTCGTATGTATGAATTATAATATGCATATGTATTTTATTACTCTTTAAATTCTTTAGAATCGCATTCTAAAGAGTGAAAATTGAGCTAGTCTTGGAAAAGAATGGCTTAATTTTTTCAACCTTTAAAAGTGAGATTTCACTCTCCAGAGTAACAATTTACTCTAAAGATTTTACAAATTTATATTTTATTTTATATAAATATTAGTTATAATTGTATTGTTCTTATACAAAAATTATTTAATTTTACAATAGTTTATTATAAAGACTTTATCATTTATATTTTTTATAATATATATTTGTGTACTATATTTATGTTATGTATTATTTATTTATATTATCAAGAGTTAATATATCCTTGTTTTTAATTATTTCGTTGTCGTTTTTGAAGTGTCTGAAAGTTAACAATAAAATGCTAGAAAAATCCACGCCGCGATCTCGATCATCCCTCGATCACGGCAACTTCCTTCGCTCGCCTACGCGCAACGAGCCATTCACCCTCGCGCAGCTACCACCCTGTATCATCCGCCGCGCGAGAAGGTTAATCGGAAAAAAAAGCAGACCGATGGACTTTTTATCAATTCCGACCGAATGTCAGGCCCCGAAGTTCAGCCTTGACAGTCGGCATCGGATCGATAGAGGGTGAGAGGAGGGGGAGGGGGGTAGCGCGGATGAGTGGAACGAAGAGGGGGTGCATGGGAACCACCAAAATTGGAAAGGCAATAAGGGTGTACTGGAGGGTGCACCTCTATCGCTTCACGGGGGTTGCCTAGCGACCCCAGCATCCCGTTCCCTTCCTGCCCCTTCCCTTCTCGCTCCCTCCGCTCTTACCCCTTCGCAACCCTTCCTGCCTAACCACCACCGCCGCCGCTCACCCCGTCGCGCTCTCTGGTATCCACTTCACTTTTTCTCTCCTCCCTTCCCACCCCCTGTCATTCGCGTATCCGTACAACGGAATACCGATGCTCTCTTTTTCTCCCGTCGTGCCATCCCCCGGACCTCGCATCCTTGGCCCACCCTCTTACGTCGCTTCATCCGCCCGTTTTCTCTGTCACTCTCCTTTCCGTTTAGCCACGTACCTTCGAAGGAACCTCTGGATTTTATTCCCCTCCCGGAAACTACGTTCCCCTGTCCCTCGCCGCACCTGCAGCTCGCGTGGGTGTATCCTCTTCCTCGGCGAGAGTCGCTCACTTTCCGCACCTTTTCGGTCTTTCCTTGCATCCGATACCTTCTCCCTCTCACCTCCTAGCCTACAGAAGTCTCTCTCTCTCTCCCTCTATCCCCCCCCCCCCCTCTCTCTCTCTCTCTCTCTCTCTATGCCTCTATGTCTATCTTCTACCGGGAGAGTAGGTAGAGCTACAGCTCCGGAGGCCGTGGCCCGAATTCTATCGACCCACGGCACGCTACGCCACGCCACGCCACGCTACGCCACGCCACGCCACGCCACGCTACACGCCACTATCAACAGAGAGAAAGAGAGAGGGAGGAAGGGGTGAGATGCAAGTCCTCAGCTTCATTCAACCACCCCTTGAAAGACTCGAAAGATTACGCGGTTACGCGCGCACGTGTTGCGGGCCCCGAAACTCGGCCGAAACGTCATCGAGGGGGTTGCTTGGTGGAAAAATTAACGGGCGTCTCGTTCGCGTATTTTCCTCGCTCGCTCTCTCGATTTCGTTCTCTTCGATCAATCTGTTATGACAAAAGATAAATTTTAATTTATGTATTTAAACAGCACATTTAAATGAAAATGATATTAGTATAATGACAACAAAAATAGCTTTTTGTGTGTAATAAAAGAGGAAACGGAAAATAAAATAACGTAAATGGATGTCCATCCGTTTGCTGTTCATCCGTTTTTTACTCGAGGTTGCAAAAACGTACGGAATAATTTTTGCGTAACAATACACGTCGAATTAAATCGTTCTGAAAAGCTTTTATTATAAAGCGTCCATTGTCATAGGAATTTTGTATCCCTACGCGATTTCTAATCCCCGCAAGTTGACAAAATGATAAATTGAAAAATGTTGCGAGATCGTCGCGAAATTAAACGTCGGAAATGGGTCAAACGGGTCCCAATGGAGCGGCGGGCTTAATAGGAAGTCGATGCTTCCCAAGCGAGAACCTGACAGTCGGGGATTCCGTCGAGATTCGATTAGACAGAAATATAAATAATCCCATGATAGGCCGCGAGTTATAAAAATCCGACTGTCGGCGCCGCGAAACGAACGAAGGGACGATCAGGGAGGTTCGCGATTGGCCGAAAAGCCTGGACCAATTCCCTCTCTCGGGACGTGGACGATCGTCACACGTTTGGCGAGAGAGAGAGAGAGAGAGAAAGAGAAAGCCCGATAACAGCCTCGGGCAATTTAATCCAGACATAAAAAATAATCCCTTTGATTCTCCCGGCGCTCTCGGCGCGAGCCCGCGCTGGAAATCCGCCAACCGTCACGGAAACTTCCCTTTGTCGTTGCGACCACCGCCGCTGCTTTTGTGCCATCGACAACAGTTTTGATTCAATCCGTGGACTGGCTATTACACGGCATGCCCCAGACCTATTTTTTCAGTTGCAAATTGAAAAACGCGACGGTTCCTTTCGCCATCGCGCGATATCTTGACTCGGTAAAGTTGACTCGTTGGGTTTATGTTTAACTGCGTTATTTTGCGTAATTTATCGAAATGTACACATAATGTTGAACGGACACGTTCAAAACTCCAAATTTATTTACAGAAATTGCTTGTCAATAATTCAATTATTTGTAATCAAATTCTCCGTAATAAAAATACATTCAGAAAAATATTATTTTATCGATAAGGAAAATTACTCAATTTGCTTTCTTTTTTAATTTTCAGTAACAATTATCCTTAACAAAGAATATTTTTTTAAATAATCTTAACTCTTACCATACCATCTACAATTTGGTGCCTCATCCGTACCATCAAGGGTCACTTCAAATCTCTTCGTTTTTTCACCTCTCCAAAATAATAAAAAAATTCACCAACATACTTTCGACTTTCTAGAATAAATATTGACTCTTTATTTTGGAAAATAATAAAATGTAGTATAATTTATAATTACCGAAAGACTCAAAGAAACTTGCACGAACAGGAATCGCTCGGTCACCATATTAGTACGGTAAGGGTTAAAATATATTTATTACAAATTTTAGAGAAACTCATTATTATGTACCCAAAACAAGAATTTATCTTTTTTTTGAAAAATATAATATAAGTGATTGAGTCCAAAAAGCGACTTTACATAACAATAATAAATCGATTTTGAAATTTACTAGAATTTAGAATATATTTTAAATAAATTCGATGTTTTTGATGAATTTATAATGGATGTGCGGATATGTGAATTTTTTAAATATTTGAAACAAGTAATTATTTCTTTTTCTGTGTGTAAAAGTATAAGTTATATATATATATTTTTCAGAGTTTTCAGATATTTAATATTAAATGTTATTATAAAGAAATTTCAAATTTTAATGAGATAATAAGAATCTTGTAGATATACGTAGATATTCATGCAATTCGAAAAACTCATACCGTAATGTTAATCTGTGTTAAGTAAAAATCTCCAAACAAAATTTTGATTGAAAAATAAAAAAAATAAGTATGTAGGATATTTAAAGTCACATGAATATAATCCAAGTAAAATAATATCTTATTTATGCTTGTATGAATTGTAACAATTAATCTATTTTTTTTATATTTCTACTTCATCAATTTTAATATTTTTTTACAGAGTATTTGGTTACACACACACGATTTAGAAATTGTATTTAAAAAATTCAGTAATTTTTCACACGTTTTTCTTGAGAGTTTTCAATTTCCTGTTCTCGTTTCCGATTCTTCGATTATCTTCCTTTCGTCCTTCCATTCCAAGAAGCATCTCGGTAGAATTTATCTTCTTGATCGATATACTGCTCATCGCGTACGGACGTTTCCACTTTCGTTGAGCAAGCGTTGTTGCCTTCCTTCTCTCTCCTTCTTAAAACTCGCAAATCCCGTCGGTTCTCCATAGAAGCCGCAGGGATTCCGGCCGTCTAACAGCAGGTGGCTATTAGGACCGACCTCGTCCTCGTCGTCTGAGGACTTTTACCGTCCCCGAGGTCGTTCTACTGCCAGGATTCGATTTTTTCGAGTCGTCCCGGGACGTCTCCTCACGACGATATCGAGATAATCCCGATGATCGTGGCTCATCTCATATCGACAGGATAAAGTGTGTCGCAGGACGATACGTTTATTAGTCTATGGCACTTATCGGTACTTGTAAATTTTAACATTGATTTTATACTTCTATCGCGCTGACTAAAAGAAAATTGAAGCTTTTGAAAGCGCTTTAGGAAAGTCTTCCTCGAAAATGTAGTTTTTAAATTGATATCCACGATGACACTGGTGGATACATGAGGCATCTTCTTTTTTAAAAATATTTATAGCAAAATGTCATATATATATATATATATATATATATATTTAGTATTTCCGAAATACTCTTAATTACAATTTTAAAATTCCAAAAATTATATTTTAATTTAACTCCTAAATATAAAAAACGTAGATGCTTAATAAGATTATATTATTCTTCTTATGTTAATATAATTTTTCATAAAACTTTTATAAATTATACATTTAAATAATACTTTTTCAATGTAATCCCTGGTGTTCTTAGAAATTTTACGTTATTTCAGAATTAACATATATGGAAAATTCTGAGAAAAAATGTAACTTTTCTGAGAAATGTCTTAATTCGTAGAAAAAATATGAGGCAATTGTAAAATTATACAGAAAAATTATATGAAAAATTCTGAGAAAAATTTTCACCAAAGATACTATAAATAATCATTTAATATTCTATCTTTTTATATTTGACCTTAAAAAAATTTCGCTTTCGATCAGCCAATCGAACCCTCCTGGACAAATTTCTGAATCCGCCAATGAAAACAATATCTCAAAATCGACTCGAAAACTCTGCCAAGATATAAAAAGTAAACATCCCTCTACGGATCAACTCAATTCCCTAAAAGTTCGATTCTTTATTGCAGATGATAGTTGTAAAAATGCAAAAATACGAGATAGCTTTCCAAGTCTCGCCATTTTACTATTCTCATGTTTTTCAATAGCCATTCCGGTGCGGGCGATAGCCCCGGTCATAGAGAATAAAAAGTACTTTGATTTTTTGATACTATGCGAGGCACGATCACGAACTTGTCAAAGGTTTTTTTTCGCATCGCGTCACTCACATACCATTGTGTCTTGGACGGTATCGACCGCACGCTGATGAAAAAAAATCCTGAATTGTCGTCCAAATCCGAAACGTAATAAAAAAGTTTCGCTTGTAAAGACTTTTCGGTTAGAAAGAATTTGCGAAGCACCCATGTTTTATTGCTCTCCAAGAGAAGAATCAATTTCTAAAGTTGGGAAAGGTCCATTTACCTCTTTTACGATATCTTTAGCGATATCGCGTCTCCCTTTCTCACTGGATTTATATCTCTTTTCTCCTGGATTTATATCTCTTTTTTCTCACTGGATACAAATTAATGTCAAGCCAAATATTAACGTCGCGTTGTATGCGTGAATAATTTAAATATGTTACACATTTTTGAGTTTTAATTTTTTTTATTGAAATAGACGAAATCTGCATTTTATATTTTTTTGCTTTAATACACAAAAATCTATGGATATTGATTGCGCGTTCATTTTTTCGTCTCTCTTTTTTTTTGGCGCGCCATGTGAAAATGCTGGCAGTTATTTATGAAGGAATTTACGCAGGAAATAATCCGGTGGAAAAAT
Source organism: Trachymyrmex cornetzi (assembly GCF_001594075.2). Classification (NCBI taxonomy): domain Eukaryota; kingdom Metazoa; phylum Arthropoda; class Insecta; order Hymenoptera; family Formicidae; genus Trachymyrmex; species Trachymyrmex cornetzi. The sequence continues at coordinate 259,816 of NW_017296848.1, read as the reverse complement.
CGCGAATATTTTGCGCCGCGACATGGCAGAGCTTATAATCCCGCCGGATGAAGTTGCCAGGTGGAACTTTCCACTTTTCCCCAACAGGAAAGGAACTTTCAAACTCGAGGGACCTCGAGGAAATTGGGAAAGGTGAGTGGAGATGATTATCAGAGAGCGCTGAGATCGAAGTAGTTCCAAGTAATCAACGATATTGGTCAGACATGCTTCACAAAATTGAACTCAAAGTATAGAAATGTACTTGAATTAAAAGCATAATGATAAAAATATTAACGTCGCTATATGAAATTGTCAATATCATAAATAATAATGTCACAAATTGCTAGTACATATTATTAAAAGAATAATGTTACTTTTGCAATTAAAGATACAAAGTTCTCTATTTTTATTGTTATAATTCTTTCAGCAAACACGTGTTAATTTTAAAGCGATTTATTTAAATTCTGAACCATTTTATTGTAGAAATATTTTTAAAAATACATGGTTTATATTCAATCAATTCCATTTATATCTATATATTAAACATACATATAAACGAATTTATATATATGTACACATATTGAATAATAATTCGGATATTAACTATTTTCCCGTTTTTTTTTTCGTTCAATATTTTCGATTTTAATATTTGATTTGGACTTTATAATGTTAACTTTAAACGAAATGACTATTAATTGTACATCCAATAATTTGTATTACTGTTTTGCTCAAACGACGTTATACGGTGTGCATTTACAACTTTAGTTTGAACGTTTTAAATCAACTTTTGCTGCATCTCCTAGAAATCACCGACGAAGTAACGACGCGCATTTAATTAGAAAATCACCTTAATATCGTTCATTCATCGGGAATGCCGTCATTCGAAATTCTGTTTCATCCCCATGCCGCTCGCTCCCCATCGTCCTCACGCGATTCTCCGGAAGGAGACCTCGTGACCGTAGGCGGCAGGCGTACTCATCCACGAGCGTGCAGAATATTTGAAGGATGGGCGAAAAGAAGAAAAACTGCTCGCAGGATCTCGTTTTCCGGGTTACGCGAGAGGGATGGCGGAAGTGAGGGAGGCAGGAGGGATGGAAGGAGGAAGGAATATGTCCTCGCAGGGAAGACAAAGCGAGATCGCGAGGCGTAGAGAAACACGTTACCCCACCGACGGCGATCCAGCGAAAGAGGGATGAGTGGCGATGGATCGAAGGGGGACGAGGGGGGTAAGGGGGCGCGAAGAATTTAGGAAGGAAGGAAGGAGCCTGGATCCTCTCTTCTATTGAAGGTTGCTCGTGGAAGGGGGAGGTCGTACGCCCTTGAACGAAGACGGGGTAACCTGACCCTACGGCGTACGTTCCTCCCGCCGCCCCCTTTTGGTCCCCTCGCGCGCCCCCACCCCCTTTCGCCGACCAGGCGAAACCAGACGAGCAACCGGCGCTCTCGGAGAACACCTCGATGACGATGGAAACGACGACGACGACGACGACGACGACGACGACGACGACGACGACGACGACGACGATGATGCCTTGATTTTCTGGGTAACGCTTGCGCCTTGAAGAACCACATACTCACCCTCCTGTCACCCCGGGTTTCCCCTTCTTTCTCTCCGCTTCTAAAGTCGGCGGTCGACTCCGTCCATTCCATCGGAGGGTGGAAAATGCGCGCCAGGGGTGGCAGGCACGTCGAGAGGAGCCCCGGCCGCGCTTTTCGGGGGTGGCTGTCGTGCCAAGAGACTCTCCACCTC
>NW_017296848.1:250075-257766 GCF_001594075.2 Trachymyrmex cornetzi | reverse complement strand
CCCGCCGTCGTTATCCCGCGGAATAAGGATTCCTCCCGATCGCGGACGGATCCCTTGCGACCCCGGCCGACCGCACGCCGGAGAACAGTCCTCTTCGAGGAGAGGAGCAACGCACGGGAGACAAGGAAGAGGAAGCGGAGCAAAAATCTCGCCAGGTAACCGCCAGTCGCGCGACCGATCCCGATCCTGAAGGTCCTTTCCGTCGGCGAGCACCTTCGCCGGTCGCAATCACGCTCGTTCTCGCGCTTCAACCCCCTCCGCCCCTTCCAGTCTAATTAATTAACCCGCTGTCGAGATCGCTTCGTCGAACGCCTTAATTACTATCGATCGCCGTCTCTTCCATCGGTTTATCGATATTTCTTGTCGTTTGATTTAATCCGGGTTTTTTTTATGCATTTAGATGAATATTTTCCTCTTTTTGCGATCCATCGGAAACTTCGAAAAGAGCAGTTATTATTTTAATTTTAATTAAGATATATTAAAAATTTCAAAAATTTTTATTATAAAATATGTATTATTTCTTATTTTTATTGTATGTCCTCTTGACGAGTAAATACTTTGCCTTTGATTGACGTAACTTTTTTTTTCGTGGACGGCGAGTCTTTGAATCTTTATCGTGTGAATGATCGTAATGGTAGGATACTTCCTTCCGCCTCTTGTCAAGGTAGTTATATTTCATTCGAGGGTGATAGACATTAATCAGTGTCATGATCGATAACTAATTGAGACTTTATTTTCTCAATATATGGAATTTTATTTATACATTATTCCATCTTTTACACATTTATTATATTACAACCAGATTTTTTATATTTCGAAACAAAGGCTTTTTTTAAATTTATAACTTTTTGACAATCTCGTCGACATTTTTTTAAAATGCAGAATTGTGAAATTTATTGATAATCGCTTACAGTGATTGCAACTAGGTATGTTTTTTATTCTTGTATTAGACTGCATTGCCCTTACATAAATCTAGTACGGGCCAATACTGGAAGACAACAATTAATTACTTATTTTAAATATTAAGAGCATCGTTGTTTAGTACTTCTTATATTTCAAATAAGTTATAATTAATTATTTTAGTATATTAAATTGGTCAGTATTACATTTTTGTAAAGATAAAACTCCCTTTTTCTTTCGCCAAATATTAAACATATACCTATCTCACTTTATGTGTACATCAGTCAGCCACGGAAAACAGATTTATTGTTTGGAGCCTTCTTTTTTCTGTTGGTTTCTTTACGTAATTAGGAAAATTATTTTATTTTTGTCCATTTGTCAGTTTTATTAGTTTCATTATTTGTACCTTGACGGATGTTTCGATGATTAATAATGTACAGTCGTACAATTTCGTAACTTGAGATTTCTATCAATCGAACGATCTTCCACTCATTCCAACCAGACTTTCGACCGCAATGTCTACCGGGTGGCTGGCCCGCTATCGTTCCTTATCACTATACACGCACGTGGACGTTATTTTCTTCATCGTTTCCCGATTATCTCCCTCGAGCTGTTCCTTAGAATAATTGCGGGACTTCTTGTCTCTTTAGAGAAACGGATTCCGCTCTCCGATCTGAATTATCTCCGAGGAGGCATCTAAGGATATCCCGATTCGTTAATTATTAATTAAGCAGATCGAAGAACAGCCGACATATGGCTCGCATGCGTCGGTAAAAGCGCACTGCGCGCATCAAATCGCCATATGTCGTCGAAAATTGAAACTGTTTCTATCCGTGAAATTAATTCATCCGAGAAGAGTAGCGCTCTCACGTGATTAAACCGTTTGTTTCCGACAAGAACGTTCCTTGATATTATAAAAAAAAGCCTAGATTATTAAATTGAAGACTCTCAAGGTGTATAACAATATTAGCTGCCGCATCAAGAAATATTAATTTAAATAAAATTTATTGTTAAAATAAAAATTTTTATATCATAAAAATTCTTAAAGAAAAAAAATTAGATTTTTTTCCCTGTCGTTATAAGTAACAATTTACGTTGATCTTTGAGTGTCACTCGTTATCTTCCTCGGGTCTCGTAATAGGATCAAAGAAAGCCGCGATTTCGGGGTTGTTCTTCTCTCGCGACGTACCTCTGCGCGCGATTTCCGTGACACCCGGTACGCAAGGTGTTCCCCTATTCTGCGTAAGTACATTATGGTGTGTACTGTTGTTTTATCAGTAGTGCAGGATCGCCATGGCTACGAAGTATGAATAAGCCGTAGCCGGCACGTCGCCGCTGTTGCTGCCTTGTGCCTAATTACCATTTTCGTAATTTTCTGTCACGAAACTGACTCCGGCAAACCGATATCAGAAATCGGTCCTCGATCGCGTTCAGATCGATTCCTCGCCTTGAGATCGCAAACTTTCACTTTAATCCTCTTTGGAATTCGGTAGCCGGTTTGTGTGCCTCTGTGATCTACAATCTATACAGTTCCAATATAAATCAATACCAGACACAAATCCTCCGTCCGTTTTAAGAGAGTTATTGATCAATTATTTTGAGCAATGTGTTTACGCTCTAACTAATTACGTAAGTTAGTGTTACAATTATTTTAAATGTTGCCTGAATATTTTAAATAATTATTTATATACTGAGTTACGTAACGATTTTTATTAATTTTAATTCTTTTTAAATATTGGTTTATTAATATATTATTTTATTTGTTTAAAAAGAACTTTTTCTAGTTTTTTGATGAAAAGAAAAATGCAATAAAATTTTTCAATATTTGATATAAATCTAAATTTTACATTTTGGATGTAAATAATTAATTAATTAATTAATTAATATTAATTTACTAAAAATTTATAAATTTATTTATTTAAAAAATTTAACTTTTCTTTTTTACTACAATTTTATTTTTATATTTTTTTAAAAGTCAGTCTTCACTTTTTTATTAATTTTTCAAATTTTTTTTCAAATTTATGATGTAATTTTGAGTTAATTATTTGAATCAGCCATCTAAAATAATTAATGCACAAGATATATGTATATATAAAATATGAGAAGAGGTATTAAAATGAAATTCAATATCTCAGAGAAAACTGTTTTCTCTGTCAAAATTTTCGTCCAGGTCATCTGCCAGCTATCATCTCGGATAGCTCTTTTTATTTTCGTCGACAATACTATCTACGAGCACCTTAATCGATCCTCGGAATTCCGTCGTCCTCACGGAGGCGCGACTAATTGCGCGAAGAGCAGTTTCGACGGTTGAATGATGTTCCCGCGCGACAAACTTATCGAACTGTCAATATGTGATCAGCTGACGCGCTCGATCGAGGTTGTTACAAGCGGTCTCCTATTTATAGCGTTTCGCACATCACGAACGCCGTTGTGCCGCGAAAGGTTGACGCGACATTCCCGCCCACCGTCGCTGCAACATTTCTCGAGTGCATCCAGAGAAGGGAATTTTTGTAAGCAGGAGAAAAATCAATATAGAGAACGAAAACATAAATCTCCGTATCTCCCATCAAAATGATTCATCTCAATGATCTCAAGAAAACGTTTTTTTTTTTTCAATTAAAAATAATGTAAAAATTATGTAAAATATAATGGAAGAAATAAACATTTAAAATTTTTTTTGATGGATTCGAGAAACTAGAAGTTATTTTTCAGAAAATATATAAAGGAAAATTTATTAAAAAAGGACTATATATATGTATAAAGAGAGTTATTATTTCACTCGCTATTGTTTTTGCATTACTGGAATAGAAATGTGTATAACAAGAAATTCCACATCTGTAATCCATTATTGTGATTGAAGGACTTTTCTATAACGAGAAAAATTCAATCGTTGTAGATAATCTCTTTTCTTCATCGAGAACTTTCATCGTCGCCGACGTATTTCATCTCGCGATCAGGAAGGTTGAATGTCACATTTTATTTTTTATTAGCATTGGAAATTCAAAAAGGTCTTTTGATCAAGAAGGTTGAATGTCATTCTGTATTTGTTGACACCGAGAGTTCAAAGAGATAAAAGTCCTGGAATGAAAGTTTAATATTTGAAGTATCAACGATTTTTACTCACTGAAAGGACCAAAGGAATAAATTACTATGAGAATAAATAAAGTAATGGAATCTAAATATTTTATGAATGTAAAGAACGTAATTATTAAAAAGTCACAGAATTTCAAAATTTTATCTTTTATACAAGAAATATAATATCAATCTAAAAAATTCTTTTAATATTTTAAATATTCTATTAATATTTTACGGGATACATTTTTCTATCAACCCATTTCAACGAAACCTAATACTCAGAAGATTGTTGAAGAGATTAACAATTACTTTCACACCTTACAGGAAACTCAAGTATTACAGAAAAGAATAAAATTGTAAAAAAGTATGTAAAAAATTTCTAAAATTAAATTTAAAAACCTGAATAGAGAAAGATGACATATGGATATGTCACTTTGCCGCAAAGGGTTGTTAAGGGGTGAAAGCTAGAAGTCTGGTCGGGTCTGTTGGGGTTGGCATTCAAAGTCGGGGGCTGAAAATCTGGACGCGAGAGCCTAGGGAGTGACGACCGTTTGTGAGAGACATGTTCGCGATGCTGACGTGGCGCCAAACGTACTCCCAGTCCTTACAAAGGACATCGTCGCTGACCTAGGATTACAGAGCCGCCGTGGGTGACCGCTACCCTCCACTTCCCTGTATCCGCCGCAACCCTCTGGTCCCCGTTACCACGAGCGCGCCAAGAGCGTTGGTTTGTTCCAGATACCAGGTAGAGCCATGCGGTTCGCCGGCCTGGTACCGGAGCCTCTCCTCATGAATGGAAGAGGGTTCGCCAGGATCGATGGTGAGGGTGTGCTGCCTTCAGGGGAGGATTGGTATATAACCGTGACGTTTCCAACCCCACCTGAGGCAAGGTTGCCGCGACGTACACGTGCTTCGGTTACGTCACGAGGACAAACGGCCGCAGGATTCTAGCCCCATTCGGGTGAAAAGAACTGGAGCAGATTTCGAGTAGCTCGAAGAAGCAGTTCGTGGTCCCTAAGACTGAAAAGAGGGACGGTAAGAGGAAACGGGAGAGAATGAGATGTGCGTAAGTCGAAGGTGGCTTCACTTTGTAGCATGTAGAACGATAATAATCATAGTTCCGTGAAGTTTGTTTATTTATCGACTGACGAACTATCTCTAGATAACAAGAAACTCCATAAATTCTGCCTCCCCAAATTTTTATCGATCAAACCGCGCTTTTGTAATATAGGAAATTTATAACACGCGTTTGGTTCTTACAAAGAAAAAAGTGTACAGTCTTGGCCATAAGTATAAAATACCTTCAATTTATTGCATTTTCTTGGAAAAGGGGCTAATAAATTCAAAGGAAAACTAACGTTATTAAAATTGTTATAAAAATAATTATTTTTCAGTAAAACTGTTTTCTAATTTACATATTTATTTTTTGTTAGAATTTTTACGTCAATTTATAGGGGTTTTACATTTTTAGGGGCCAAGACTGTATACATATGGATAGGAAGCTTAATTGTTTTAACGACAAAAAATGGAGGAACGAGGTGCAAATTTGAAGGAGTTTCGAGTGCGCTCGATTATGTACGCATAAAAACACGGGAAGTAATTCTTATATCTCTTAATATTAAATATATCCTCTTATATTTATAAATGGCTATTGTTACGTATATTTTTAATTAATCCTGATAAAATTATTGGAAAGTTATGTGAAAGTTAAAAAGAGAGAACACCTCGGGGGTAAGACAGGTCGATACATCTCGATCATGTCAGCGTCACTCTCACCCCTGCGACTTTATAGCGCTTATAATTAGCTTCATACCGCCACGCCCGATTACACACCCTCCTGCCCTTTTCCGTCCCTTGTCTTCTGACTCTTCAGAAACTTCGGAGGCTATTACCTACCGATTTCGTCCACGATTAAATCATCTTGGCCAAATTACATCGTTTTGACGTCCGTTGGTAGTTAAACATCTTGTTAGGGAAATTAATCTCTCATAAAATTAATTTTTATTCTAACTTTCGATTAACTTACACACACAACAGAACAATAATAATATACACTAAATATCTTTAAATTATTGGTGTAATTTTACATTATAAAATAATGTAAGATATATTAATATTTTTATGTATGTAATTACTATTTTTCAATACTAAATTATTTTAGTTATTTCAGAAAATGACAGATAATCCGACGCTTTGTTTTCATTTCGCCCATGTCGAGCTATCTCGAACTAGATAATTCAATGCTCGTTATTAGATCACGTATTCTTGTCCGTCATCCCTCTTTCGTCCGATTTATTTTTTCCGTCGATAATAGGGCATCGCCCTACGTCGCGCAGATGTCACGTGTGACCGGGGGCATTTAAATATCTTCCTATTAAATTCCTGGCTTTCTCGCACGGGTGTCCCCTCTCCCCCTATTCGCGAGGGTTGCGTTTAAACCCCCCTTCTACCCCCCCCCTCTCTCTCTTTCTCGTGAAGGTAACCCTGACCCACAGCTTCGGCCGACAAGGTTCCAGCCCTTTGAGGGAATGCCCCATTGTGTCGCGGAGACCAAGCACTCCCCCTCCCCTTCGCTCCACTTCGTCCTATGATTCCTTCGCGATGGATATGAATTAGCCTTCAGGGTAGAAAAGGATGGGGTGGGGGATAAAGTAACTATACAACTACAGACTCACCCTTCGCTGACACGCGCCTTTTAAAACGACCGAAACCCTTGGAAAAAGTAACGACACGACTTTCTGTCCCCCTCATTTTTTTCCCTCGTCATCGAAAAAAATCTATTACGTTACATTTCTGAAAGATTGATGGGAATTAAAAGTTTTTAGAAGGAGAATTCAAAAAGTATCTATTAAAAATTATCATCACCTAGAATTCTCTTCTGTTTAATTTTTCTAAATCTTTAATGGACTTTCTACAATAGGCACTTATCTAAGCTTTAAATTGAAAAAAATTAACCAATCATAGTCGATTCTTATTTTTCTCATACTCGGCTGTGATGGCTTATCGTAGATAGACCATTAATCTACTTGTGTTTTGACATTAGCTGCAAGTTGTTGTCATTCTCGATGATAATTAATTTAATTCAGTTTTTTATTTGTTTACTTAAATATTGTCTTCTTACCAATTAGAACCTCTTATTATTTCGCGTTACATTTACTTAATATGTTTATATAAAAATTTATTATCAATATTTAAGCAATTATAAGATCTCAGTAATTAATTTAATTAATTTCACATTTTAGTTAAATTAGAGAAAATTGATGGCTCATTATTTGCAAAGCAATGTGAGAATATTAAAGACGAACAATTATAAATGAATAGAAACAAGAATTAATACAAAATAATTTTTTCTCTTTTGCACTTTAATTTCCCAAAGTGTTTCTCTCTCTCCCTCTCTCTCCCTCTCTTTGGTTTCTCATTCATATGGAGTTCTATGTAATAAGATAAATAAATCAAACGCGATTAAATACGGGACGGTAAATAAATGATCTATGCTAATGTAAACTGTGGAAAAACCAAAGAAACAGACGGGGTGTCATCGCGTCGAATCGAGTTCATTGACCGGGACGAGAAAAAGCGTCGTTAATGGAATAGAGTGTCGAGTGGAAAACCTCGATCCTGTGGAACTATCAATCAGGATCACCGTCAACGCTGGTTGCAGCATCCCATATGCTCGCCGGTGTGAAAGACGCGTAAGCGGCGTCGGCCGGCAACGG
>NW_017296848.1:167225-250000 GCF_001594075.2 Trachymyrmex cornetzi | reverse complement strand
CCAACCCCCACCCCCCCCGCGAAATAAGCAATAAGTTACGTTAGCACTGTGACGAACCACTCCTCCCCTCCACTCATCCCCCTCGCGCACGGCAACGATCCCCCCTTGACCGAGGGCACGCGCCGGGGTGAACGTCCCCCATAGTGCAGTTTCGGCGTTCATCATGTTCGCTTCGAGTCTGTGCGATGTATCCGGTGTCCCGGAATTAACGCGATCATTAACAACGGGATCGAGCGGGTTGTGTCTTCTCTTCACTTCTATTCGTGTGCGAAAGATAATTTTTCGTTTGGTGAAGTTTAAGGGACAGTTGAGAAAGGGGTGCTGAGCGAGATTTCATTTGAGATAATTTTTCCTTTAGTGAGGTTTAAGGGCAAATTAGAAAGGGGTGTTTACAGCGAGATTTCGAGTGTTAATCTTTTCTGTAACACAGCTGCGTAATTTTCGAAATTTAATATTCAGTGCGCAGTATTTAATGTCAGAAATTTCTACGATTGCAAAAAAAAAGAAGAAACCGCCGATGATTTTAGTTGACTAATTTGGTGAAGAACGGATTGCGATTGTTTCCACTGCGAAACATTCGTCTCGGCGTTGGTCACGTGACTCTGTTCTCACGTTTGTGTGGATAACTGTACTAATAGAAGGAATGTGTCATAATCCCACTCTCTAAATTTTTTGAAGTGGAATCTCATTCTAAGAGTGAAAATTGAGCCAGAAAAAAGATGGCTTAATTTTCAATCTTTAAGAGTGAGATTTCACTCTTCAGAGTGACAATTCACTCTAAAAGTTTTAGAAAGCAGTATATATTCAATAATTAAACAAAAAAAGCTATTTGCAGCGGATCTTGGTGCCTAATACTTTCCTGTGAATTTTACACTTTCTGGTTCAAGCAAACTGCCAGATATATTTTTGTATATGCATATATTAAATAAGTGTGTAATTAGTTTTGAGTGAAAATGAGAAATCATCGCGCGTTTATTGTGATTAATAAATTTATTTTTAATCCGAAAGTTCCTCCCAAAAGTGACTTGTTAGCACATAAAATATTCGGCCTAATTAATCAATGTAACACAAAATATAATAACATTTAAATTCCATTAAAAAATTTGTTGGAACGTGTGAGAAATATTTTCAGGGAGAGTCGAAGATTAAAACTAGAAATCTCTCTCTCTCTCTCTTTCTCTGTCTCAGCCAATAATACAAAGGCTCAAAAGATTAATATAACAAATCAGTAAAATGAAGGCCTAAGAGCCGAAGTAAGACTGTTCAATTTACAGCTTGTTTTAGCTCGTAGCCCTTTATTTTACCAAAACTAATATCATCCAAAAGGAATATCATCAAAAGTGACAAAGTGTGTTCTCCGAGATCACCGGATTGTAATCTCTGAAGGTTGTAACGAGTTTCAGTAAGGTGTCGAACGGTACCAGAAGAGCGGCAAGATCGAAGGACGAGGGAAGAAGTGTGAGTCTGTGCTCCTTGCGTTCACTGCGGGCTTCCATGTGCCAACTTTTCAAAATTCATAAGGCACGCGGTGAATGCCAAGAGCGGACCAAAATCAACGATCTGTAATTCATCGACTTGCGATTGATCATCGTTGTGAATTCGTCGAGAACTTCTCAGGAGTAGCCAGTCTCCAGATCTCCTGACTGATCTTCGTTGGAAAAGGTCAGTACCCCCCTCGGACCCCAACGACATTCTCTTCGTTTTTACTTCTCGATAAATTTAGGAAACATGACTATTGATTGTTGCGTCCACTTCTTTCTTAAGATAGGTACTTAAATGTATCCTTGACACGTTCCATTTATTCCCTACGTTCAAGAGTGTCTTCTGGTTCATGATATTTATAATCACCAACATAATATAATATATGCATAAGCTCGTTTTGATTCACTGCAGCCTTGGCTATAAGTATAAAGCGTCCTCGAAAATTATTGAACGTAAACGTTCAATAATTAATTAAAAGTAAAAAAAAATTAAGAAACAGTTTTATTAAAAAATAATATTTATTTCTATAACAATTTTAATATTTTGTTAGTCGTCCTTTTATTACTGCCAGTAACTTTTTGAGGGAATAACTTGAGAATGTTTTATATTTATAGCCAAGGTATTATTAATTAACCTTATTAGTCGCACATTAGTTGAATTGATTATAAGAATAGATGTATATGACTTCAGTAAAAAAACGGCCGTTCGATTACAATCTGAATCTACTTGAAATCTTACAAAAAACTATGTAAAGTAATTATCGTTATAAGGTTACAAAACTTGAAATTATTTTCTCTTTATTATGTTTGAAAAAATCTTTTATATAATATTGTTGTGATATCTATTGATAAGTATTGTAAATATTTATCGTAATTTTATAATGTTCAATTATTCGTGTAACGTTTACAATTTTCAATGTAATATTTAGTAATTTCTTACTTTTTAGAATAACTTTTTATTTGATTTGTTTACAAATGTATACACACGTTATATCAAATGCTGATATCTTAACTAAGTCATGAAGTAAAAAAATCGATTTGTTAAACATAAAAAATTAGATGTTATAGATCGAATTCCTAATTTTCCCCATCAAGCACATCAAACGTCAAGATAGAAAGAGAAAGGGAATAGAGTGGTTAACAGTAATGGTGGAAAACAAGCGTTCTCCGACGGACGGGGGTCGTCGAGGTCGGGTTTAAAGCCGAAAAGCCCCTAAATGGAAATCGGGGAATTCCCAGGGCGTAGAGGACGAGAACGGCTGTCGGTTGTATCGACCGAGACGAAAGGGCGGCGAAGGGAGATGCCGGCCGATGGTGGGGATGCTGCGCGGTTTAAGGGTGGACGCACGTTGCCTGGCAACCTTCCCCGCAGCATCCCTCCTGGACCACCGCCGCCACCGCCACCGCCACCGCCCCTATCCGTCGCCGCCATCGACGACTTCCACGATCATTGTTGTCGTCGTTGTTGCGCGTCCGCCATTATTCAGGATCGATATCTCACCCCGAGACGTCTCGTTTTCTCGATTCGTCGTGATTTTCTGCGTGCATGCGCATGTATGTAAAATACATCTATTCATCTCTTTTCCCAGGAAAATCCTGGAATCTGACAGTTTGAATCAAAATTGAAAAATAGAGTTTATGCAATCGGGAGAATCTAGAAGTAGATATTAAAAAATTTTTTGATATAAGGCAAAAAAGAAAAATCGAGAATTCGAAGAGTCTTTATAGCAATTGATATCCCACTAAAAAATCTCGAGGTTCCATAAATTTTAGACGTACGAATATTTCTTAACTCTCCTATTTTATCAGAAGACAAAAATTTAGACTTCGAAGACGTTAAATCTTCAATTAAAGATTGTATTTTGACAATGTTCATTGAAAAGATATGTATAATAAATATTTGATATATAAAAAGAAGAAGAGAAAATTGAGGATTCGGAATTCTAATATTTTAAAGAATCTAAAAAATCTTACATTTTGAGGATTCCTGGATTCTAAGAGAATTTTAGATCTAATTTTAGACCTAAAAAAGAACAGAAAATTATTAGTTTTGAAGTTAAAAAGTTATCTATAATTATATCTATAAATCTATAAGTTTGTATCAATAAATTTTAAACATACCAATATTTTCGAACTTCTACTTTATCAAGAGATATCAAATTTAGATTTTAAAGATACTAAATTAAAGAATATCTCAAGATTATTGTTTCTTAATATAATAATGTTCATTCAAGAAATATATATACATATAAATATTTGATACGGCAAAAAGTAGACACTATAAAGTGCCCTAATATTACGAATTATGTTATAAAATATTATGTAGAGCACTAATATGTGAAAAATAAAATGTGTATGCATAGAAAAAATAATTTGTTGCACCCTTACTTCCTGTTACAAATCCTACAGATAATTATCGTTTTTCTTTCACAAATGTTCAAAGTAATCGTAAAAATATATAATTACCTTTTTAAGACAATTACGTAGAAATGTAGTATTCAACAAAATAATATAAATTCAGCATCATTTTTAGATACTACGATAATTAAGTTGCAAAAGTATTTTTTTCAAATTACGCAATGTACAGCATCAACTGATATCGAAAGTTCCAATCTCGTTAACTAATTTTTTAAATTATCTACATAATTAATTAATAAAATATCGTGCTAACTTTCGTAATCAAGGTTGTTTCATCTTTCGATAATTTTCAGCTTACTCGCTCTCGCTCTCATCTTCTCTTTTTTGCTCTTTCTTTGCCCATTAGATTAATTACCACACAGTTTATCAGGAAGTGGAACAACGGGCTCTAAAAATTTAAAGTAAAAAGAATATGTTTGCAAGCTCATCGCACGTAATCTAATTATAAAATATATCATTCAACTCTCGTTTATAAATGTACCCATTTATCTTAATAAAAACTTGCCGCTCTGCCTGTTCTCATAATCCTCGCTGCTGTTCTTCCTAACAAAGATCTAAGAAACTAGTTAAGTGGCAGAGAGATTGATCGTTATATGAAAGTTAATGTAGCGATCCTTTATACTTTCTGCCGCGTTATTCCTTTATAATTCCAATAAAATGACACAATCGCGCCGGAGATAAATCTCTCTCTTTCTGTATCTCCCAGCATAAATCGTGTGAGCTTTCATCACTTTCGGAAAGTTTCGCGATTGTTTTCGCGGTAGGGAATATCAATTATACGTGAGACACTGCGAACTTCCCATGCAAGAACCTGCGAATATCCAGCGAACTTTCGGTAATGATAATTATTTTCCCACCTGTTGCAAGTCTTATAATTCACGGTGACCCGAAGTCAAACTGGACCCCAACAAGACTCGATAATAATGAGAAACGACAAGGATAGAACAATAATAGTAAGATAAACTAAACTGCTGCGTGAATAAATCAAGTAAGAGAAGGGTCAATACGGTCAAAAATAAATTTTAGTGCCTAATAATATTTATGTAAATTTTAAATTTATCTTCCAATTACATAAACTACGCGCTCTGATTACCGTCGGACACGAAACGCAATCAAACTGTAGCCGAAATAATAATATCGAATATATGTAACATTAAATTCGCGATCAAATTAAATTGATCGTGAATTTAATAATGATGCCAATACACTGAAAAAAATTGGACGAATTAATCTGAAATACGTATACATTAATTAATCAGATTATTTGAAATATAAACGGTCCATAATTTTGGTTAAAATAATCAGAATAATCGATATCATCTAAATGTTCTAATTATATACCAAAATGTTCGATTATAATAATGTATAGAAATTCAGGAAAGTCTGTTTGCTTCCACCAAAATTTGTTTAACTAAGCATATCTTGTTAATTGAACTATAATTGTTTTTTCTGTGTAAGCCGCTGTAAGTATCTTAAACCACCGCGAATAACTTAAATAACAAATAATTTAGTGGCATATTTAGTGGCATATTTAATAGCATATTTCGGTTATGATACTCAGGCACATTCGGTTGCATAAATTCTGATGATAATAACGAAACTTTTGGTTAAAATACCTAATTATTTATTTAGGTTAATCAGAAATTCCGTTTAATTCTATCAAAATCTGCTTAGCCAAGCATACGTTGTTAATTTAACCATGATCATTTTTTTTGTATAGAAAAGTTAAAACACTGCAAACAGCTTAAATAACAAGAATAAAATATGAAGACGCAGCTGGTGTAAAGTGTTTCTCTAGAAACAAGCAGATCTAATTATTCGATCTAATTATAGCTTAATTTATTGAATCAGCTGTTGCGCAAACTTGGCAGCAAGCCTATCCCAGGAGCCGTGATTTACTAAAGTAGCCATTCCCGAGATTCCAATTTCTCGCTCGTGATCGTCGAAAGTAAAAGTAAGAACTCAAGTAGAACAACAAGTCACGATAACATTAAAATATAACGTCAAAATGGCATTAAAATGAGTCGGAAATGATTGGCAAATGACTCTTAACGATCATTCTGAAGTCATTTTGACATCATTTTGATATCATATGACTTGTGGTTCTGCTTGGGAAGGCCGCCATTTCTGGCATCATCCCTGCCGCTCGTATCCCGAGTTGCCATCGCCATCCAAATTTCCTCGCCCCATCGACCCTGCGAAGCGTAGGCGCAACAAAGAAATTTCAGATGAAGGTCACTTTGCCAATGGGAAGATAGCCTGACGGTGAACAGCAGGTGAAAGGGAGGGCGCGAAGAGGATTCATGCACGCGAAACGGTGGGAGGGAGGAAGGCTCGTGAGTTCTCACCCTCCGCGACCCACCGTGGCTTGTTTCGGGAGGCTGACTTCCATTCAAGCGATGTGTTCTTAGGCGACCGATCCCAATCGCGTTGGTCGGCTGTTGACGCGATTGTTAACCTTCTGCGACCGTTCTCGCTCCGACATCAAGAGAGCGGACTGGAATCTCCAAATGTTGCTTTTCAAAATTTTTTATACAAATATATTTTTATATATATTTACAGAAAAACAGACTTCACTCCTTTACTAAAAAATGACACATTTGAAGAAATTAAATTAATTTTCTAAAAAAGGAAAAAATAATCTTCACTTTGACTATGAAGCAAATAATATAAAAAGGACATATTCTTAACATGGTCAATTGTTATTTTTGCCATTTTCGCAATTTTTTAAGAAAGAATCAAACTATTCTTTTTAAGATGTGAGGAATTTGATAAATTTTTTGAATCGTTCTTTTTAAGTTGTGTAAGCTTTTCTAATTTTTTGTGAAGCTAAGTTAGTTTATTTTTTATTGATAGGTAATATTTGCCTAATACATTACCTAAGTCTTTATTCATTCATAATTCGAAAATAATAATAGAAACTTCAAAGATATTAGAAGGCTTGTGGCCATAACTTTATCGCATGTCTTTAGCCAGTGTTAATGCTAACGTTTAGTTAATGCTAACGTGAACTTTACTGTTCACTTCATTAGGGAGGAGCGTACTGATACTGATAGTGATATTGATACTGATACAGTATCAGTGCGTTCTCGCCTTAATGAAGTAAACAGCAAGATTCACGAAATATTGGCATTAGTAATAAAAGGATAAAGACGGCTATAATCTGCAAACTTTCTGGTATCTTTGAAGAAAATACCCGTAAAAGCCCTTAAAGTGTCATCGATAATAGTAACTTAAAAATCACATTTATTGTATCATTTTTTAAGTAAGAGAGCGATTTGTTAAAATTACATTGAGAAATCATTTCCCGTACAATACAAATGGGCCTCTTAAAGACGTTCAGAGAACATTCCTATGTTTCTCTGAGGATGTCTCTCAGGATATTCCTCGGATAAAATGTGTATGGTTTAAGATTAGGTTTAACTTATCATTAGTCTTCATAATTTCATAAGTTCTTTTTATGAGATAAAATGCTAATGCGTTTTCAATTGTATTGGACAACTTTTGATTTTTGCAATATTTTTTATAGACCAATTAATTTCCATTATCTCCATAATTATTTTTTCGAATTTTTAACAAAATCATTTTTTAAATATTATTATTAATAAATGTATCGAGAAGACAGAAATATTGACAAAAAACAGGCTAATTTGCACAAAACGCATTGCGATCTTCGAATTATATTTGACTATTACAGGTCGGTTAAAATATAAGAATCTAAAGATAATTGAAGCGTTATTGCGTGCTTCGGAAGAAACGGCTCATATTCGCGCGCAGTTGACTTAATTGGACTTCGAATCTACGAGATATCGCGAAGCGAAAGAAATTCTACGCGGGGCGAGAGTGAGAGGGATTGAGAGCGAGCGGAGTGCACTTTATGAAATTGCATCGGGTATAATCACATATTTTCTTCATGGCTCGAGTCGCGGCTTAATTCGGATGATGGTACTTCGCACGAAGAACGCGAGCAGGGGGGTGAGAAATTAAGGAAAGACGCAGCGATAGAAAACAAACAAGACAAACGGGAAAAGGAAGAGGGAAATAAAAAAACGGCAAACACAGGAAGGGACGAAATGGTTGCAGGTGGACGAAAGATAAATGAATCTGAGCAAATTGGAAAGGGAAATAATTGTAAACTGAATAAATTTACTGGATAAATTGATGGTCTCTCTCTCTCTCTCTCTCTATCTATCTATCTATCTCTTTTGACTATAAACTAAAGAACAATGCAGAATTAAATAACCGAGAATTGATAATCCACCTGTAAAAGCGCAGAACACACCTGACCGAGAGAGCTCCGCGAAAGCTGACAGGAAAGACGTAGAAGTTCCAGATCGCGGCGAGGAGAGGAAGAGGGTCAGAGGGGACAGCCGGAGAGAAATAATTCTGCGCTTCTTCGCGGGAAAACTTTTGGTCAGGTTCGCGGAACACGCGCGGAACATCCAGGAACATCGCGCGTGAGACGTAAAATTATACAATGAGAAATACGTTTCGCGTAATAATCGCGACTGAAACGTAACCGCAGAGCGGGGGAGAGGAAGAGACGGAGATAGGGACAAAGAGAGATAGATAAATAGATAGAGGAAGGAAGAAAATGATAGAGAGAAAGCGAACGGGAAAGAGACAGAGACAGGCAGAGAGAGAGAGAGAGAGAGGGGGGGGGGGGGAGAAAGGGGGATGCTCGCATGGGATAGGGGAGTAGAGACGGGGCACACGGGATGAGATCAATACGGGGTCGCTAGGCAACGAGCCTCCGGCGATCTCGGTCCGGGTAGACAGGGTGCCGCCAAGCAAGCCGCTGTAGCCATCTTACCACCCCCGTGGCGGCTCAACTCCTCTCTCTTTCCCCCCTGACAGCCCCCCTATACTACCCCACCCCCGAAAGCGCCATATTCCACATAATAAATACCGGCAACTGTGCAACACGGCGCGCGGGATAACACGAGGAGAAGCACCGGCGAAAATGGTGCTCGCCACCGATGACGACGACGACGACGACGCGAAAGGAGATCAACGAGAATTCGACGAGAATTCCTGACGAGTTTAATTAACGGATGGTCGACCGCTTTTCGAGTTCCATTCGAATTTCCTATACTTTTGCCGATATTCCTTCCTTGATGCTGTTAAGCAATGGAACTGGCGTTGTTTATGTATAATAATTTTGCGTAATATGATTTTCCTTTTTGCACAATTCTTGGATTTTGAAAATCTGTATATATGTTTAAATAATACTTAGAGATATAAAAGATATTCTAAATTTATTCTCCATGCTGGCTATTATCTATTTAAAAAATAATGCTTGCAAAGTAAAATCTTCTTTTTTTAGTAACAATTTTTATAGAAGTATTTTTCTGTTATAAAAAAAACAGTGTTTTATAAATGTCTTATTTATTTCAAGTAAGTATGAATATAATTTTTAATAACTAACAATTATTTATATTGTTTCTCTTTTATATTCTATGTAAAGGCAGAATATACCTATATATCATGAGACAAAAATTCCCCATCGTTCTACAACCATAAAAATTTACAAAAGCCACGGATGAGTTTATACTTGCGCATTTTTTCTTAATAATAAATTACACGAAAATTTAATATTGAAGAAAAATTAATCATCGCAATTGAATTCCTTTCTTTTGAAATAAACTCAGATCTTTAAAGAGAAAAATTTATTATTTCCCGTTGAAACAGTTAAAGGAATTTAATTCGTTGAACAAAGTCAAATAGACGACGTATATACTTTCAACGGCGAGCTCATTAAAATGTCCAGTTTCTCAAGGATCTTCCCGTCTGTCAGAAAAGCTCTCACGTATTAGTCCGACAATTGGCACAGCATGGCGGTGCCACGCAGAATCCAATGTTGCGGCGGACGCGACGTCGGTAGCCAAATCGCGATGACGAAGTTGGTTGAATGGCCGGTGGTCGACAGCACGCCCTTCCGCTCGCTGGTCTTGTACACAGGACACGTGTACGTGTCTTTATCCTCCACCTGGTCCTTCGTCACCGGCATCAGCCAGATCTGAAGCGTAATGCATGCGATAAGTTGACACACGTTCTACTCAAGAGAAACATTACTGTCAGAGGCTCATCCCGGATAAAGGTGAAAAAAAAATCAAAAGGACTTTATTTTTTAACGTAAATAAACAGTCAAATTTTATAAGATCATCATTTTCACTTTGGTAACTTCGAAATAAAGTCATTTTAAATTTCTCTTGACTTGGTGTGTTCCTTGGAAAGCAGAACACAAGTCATGACGTCAAAATGAGACACAGAGATAATAACCTTTTTTAAAACAATATCATTAAAAGGCAATGTGTTACGATACGAAAATAGTTCTTTTTTAAAATCGAGTATATTAAGTTTAAAAAAAAACACATATTTTATGCCTAACTCACTTTTGTTAATTTTGTCTTAAAATTCAATTCTCTGAGCTGAACTTTTTGAACGGTTTATCTTTTCTATTTTTTCTCCAACGTGAAAAAAGAAGAAAGAAC
Source organism: Trachymyrmex cornetzi (assembly GCF_001594075.2). NCBI lineage: Eukaryota > Metazoa > Arthropoda > Insecta > Hymenoptera > Formicidae > Trachymyrmex > Trachymyrmex cornetzi. The sequence goes on along the minus strand of NW_017296848.1, from coordinate 239,607 downwards.
AATGAACCATGCAAAAAGTTTAGCTGAAAAGAACATTATGAATCTAAGCCTGTGTAACAAATATTACTATAACAAATTACGATTGAAAAACATATCATTTTGACATTATTTGTTATAATTTGTCGTTCTGATGATATTTAAAGTTTCGTCGATCGATTAAAAATTTGAATGGCCAAGAAAAGCATATGTTGCATTTCTGGGAGAGTTCCAGAACGTCTCTTAAGGAGAAACTGCGCCCTTTCACCGAGAGATTTGAATCGTTCGAGCATTGCTCGAGAAGCATCGAATTTAGCTGAAGGGATTGAGCTTTGCTTTGTGTTCACTTACGTAAGGCACGGTATCGTAAAGGATCTTCGGGAAGGATTCGTCGAGCTTCATTGTAGCCATATTGAAGCGAGCACCGTCAAGAAATAAGCCGTAAATGTATACTCCGTCTACCGGCGGCTTTTCGAAAACGGTGTCCTTTAAGGGAAAGAAGTCGTAAACCAGGAGATCGATGGGAATGGAATATTTTCTCGCGTAATTCTGACGGGCGCCGGTGAGGAACGCTTGCGTGAAGTAGAAACCGGAAATCCAGAAAGACGTGGGAGGACCTTCCGTGTACCAAGTCTAAAAAGGACAATTACTCGTCTTGATTGTTATGTAATTATTAAGATAATTTTGAACAGCTGAAGTTCTTGTTCTGTAAATAAGTCTGATTTATATTATGAAATATAATGTCTACGTGAAGGTCTTCCGTGTGCCAAGTCCTAAAAACGCCAATTGCTCACTTTAATCGCTATGTAATTAATTAAGATAATTTTGAACGTTTAAAGTTCTTGTTATATGTAAGTAAATCTGATTTATCACGAAATACACTGTTAAATATCAAAGGAGCAATGGTAAATATCTTAAATATCTAAAAAATAACATATGTGTCAAAATGCAAATCAATCCATTTTTATGATTGGTTTCAAAGTAAATAACGTTCATATTAACGTATTAACTTAATAAATAATAAATTAAATTTAAATCATATTCATATATTTTCATGAGTTATATTCTTTAACTCCATTGTTTTATTTAAATTAACATACATATTGAGTAATGGCGATTTATAGAAATAATAAAAAATAACTACAGTAATTAAAAATAAGTTGAATATAATTTGATATCATAAATTTTAATCCATAAAGAAATATAAAGCCACATTATAAATTTTAGTAGTATATAATGTCTCCATCTACGGTTTTATTCAATAATAATTACAAAATAATAATTTTTAAATAAATACGTGTAAATGTTATGTTATGTTATATAAATACAACGAAATTAATACAACTTATGATTCTAAAATCGAAAAGCTATAGTTTTAAAATTCTAATGTTGTACAAGTTGCCGTCGCTTAATGTTATCATATAATTAAAAGAGTGACAGCTAAGAAATAATATAATCGAAAATGTTCAATTTTTACGACAAATAAAATAGATTCGAAATATAATCCATTTCTTCCTAACGTTACCTGAAGAAAATTCAGCCTCTTCAGAAAATCATGTACATAGCTGCCAAGCGGTTTCAAAGAAGGATAAGAATTCATCATCCACACCTTAGGTATTCTACCGATGATGATCGACGAGAAGACCTCTTCGAGATCGGGACTCATTATTACCAGGCCTAAACGAGTACAAGAGTAGAATTCGGAAGGATCACTAGAGAAGAAGCGTAAGAACTTTACCCTTGATAGCCTTCTGGGTGTTCACGAGGCTGCCCCGGATGGTCTGCAGGAGTTTGTTGAATCTACCCATCTCCTGGACCAGCACGGTGTTCATACTCTGTTCGTATAGCGTGGGATATCTGTCCAGAGCAGCAGTCAGATCGTAGTCCTGCGGCAACCTCGACAGAATATCGGCCGCGACGCCGTAAACAGTCTCATCCGGCGATTTCTCGGTATCCACTTCCGCACGACCGGTGTCCTGACGAAAATCAGAATATCTTAACGCGAAACGCTCGTAAACTTTTGACGAGGTCGTCGCAGTGTTTTAATTCTGTTAGAGAACTCAGATATCTAAATAGAGATTTTGTTCAACTTAGATTGAAAAATAAAGACTCGACACAAAGTTTCCTAATAATGTTGTTAATTTTAATAGATATTGCGAATTCTAAGAACTCTTTTACAGTATTATTTGCATATATTCGAATCTAACTTTGCATTCGTTTTCTTTGCAGGCAATAAAATAATGTCTTTTTCTAAAAAGTAAAAAATAAAATTAGTGTATAGAGTGGCTCATGTTAAAATGCAAAAATAAAGCTAAAAAAATCAAAGTAAACGAAAATGGAAATGTAAATAAAACGTGTGTACATTTAGCCTTTCAAAAAATGCCATACTTTATAATTTTGTCAATTCACAGTGTACAGCATATCCAACCCAACTTTGATTGCTCGTAACTTTCATAAAAATAAATATATTGTAACAAAAATTCAAAAGAACACAATTGAGATTTTCTATAATTGAAATCAGTAATAAAGAAAATTATATATATAAGGGTAGCGAGAATCAACAGAAGGGAAGATGAATGAATACCTTAATCAAAGTAATTTCCTCCATTTTCTACTTTATTACTAATTAATAATACTTTATTAATAATACTTTGATTAAAGTATTTCCCTTTGAAACAATCAATTTTGGAGACGAAAAACGGCAGGAATTAAGTTTAACACCTAATAAAAAAAAAAATGAAAATTTTGAAAAACGATTCTTTTAAAAAATATATGTTTACTAGAAAAATTAAAGTAAAGAGTTTCTTTGTAATTTCGAAAATTAGAAACCATAAATTTCTGTAAAAGAAAAAAATATGTCAGTTAAAAACTTTCAAAAAATTGAAATATTAAAAAAATTATTCAATTTAACAACTCTAATGGTAATTGGAAAATAGAACGAAATTGCTATTTAATTAACTTGTTAGTATTATACTGAAGAAAATCTAAATCGAAGGTCGAAACGTATATAATTTCTATTATATTTTCTACCCACGTTCATCTTGCCGGGTTTTATAGGTGTTTTATTGGAATTTTTTATTTATTCCTTTTTTTTATAGCCAATATTTTTTTCCGGGATTAATTCTATTACATAAATATCTTAATAACACGTTTGAGAATTTTTGGATTGCAATAAGAAGTAAGAATATTACCGTCTTCCTTGATTTTCCTCCTTGACGCTAATCGCGTGAAAATAGAATAATATCGTTATTCAGTTATTTACATTATCAGAACTTTCTTACATAAATATTACTTACTTTGATCTCCTCAATATTCTGGGCAAATATGAAAAAATAACAGGAATTCTCATTATTCCATCGTAATGCAGGAATCGAGAAATTAAATGAAGACAAAAGAAAAAGTCAATAAATTATACAAGAGCGGATATTGTTCACCTTATAACGCTCAAAACTTCATTCTTATACAACACTATTCACCAAACGATTACGAAAATTTTATAAGAAAAATATTTCCAGAGTTAAGAGCACAAATGTAATAAATTTTATATTAAATTATAAAAATATATTAAAAAACATTTTATTTATTAGAATATATTATCGACGTATCTAACTTTTACAAAAAAATAGAACATTTCATTTAAATTGAAACATTTTACTTCATTTTATTTAAAGCTCTTTATTCACACTTTCCAAGAGTGATTTTACTAAACTTTAAAAAATCTAACTAAATACAGATCTATAAAAATAATTTTGTTATTTGTTATTAAAACAGTTATACGATAAGGTAATACAATTTCGAAACTAATACAATTATGAACAAAATAAAATTTGAATCCAATTTTTAAAGAATCGAATTAGATACTCTCATTGTGTAAAGGGTATTAAATAAACAAGAAAAAAAATTAAATTTAAACTTCGAAAATTGGATTCAAATCTTATTTCGTTCGGAATTGTATCATTTTACCATAATAAAACACTAAAGCTAGTTGTTGAAATATCAAAATCTTTTTGCAGCATTACTTGTCATGCTTAAATTTCCTACGTAATCATTTTTGCAATCCAATAAAATTATTTTAAAATTCGTATATTTAGTTAAATTCTTAGACACTTTACGCAAAATTGTTCTTTTGCATATTCTCCTCATATTACGCTTCACCGCCCTTTCATAATTTATTTCGTACCCACTGGAACATGTGTAGGCGTGCGATAAATCTTCTTTATCCCGAGAACCGTGTAGAAGTGTAACAATCAATCTAGATGCTCGATTTAATACCTGAGTGGTTAGAATAGAGGACAGCATCAAATAGCTCTCTTGCTGATCCTTAATAATGTCAGCGTTCTCGTGCATTCCGAATACACTAGGCGCGGTAGTCATCGGCAATTCTCTCACGTAGTCCAGGAACTGACTGTACTCGCTGACTGGTGGTATATAATAAAGGCCGCTGGGATCGAACAGATATTTCCGATCGGCCGCGATCACATCCACGTGATAGAATCGCGTCAGGATCGTGTTCAGGGTCCGTCGGTCCCACTCGTCGGTCACGCGACCTCCGTAATTGCATTCGCCTTGAAAAAATAGAGGATTCAGAGGTCGCGCTGATGAAAACTTGTTGTTTACTGGGATTTATTAATGTTTCGAATATTTCTTTTCGTAACGTTTTATTTGTTTAATTCTTCGTTTCAACGTCAATTAATTCAATCCACTTAATTTAATGTAAATATATTTTTTATGTTATATGTTAATATAATATATTTATCTATTATTAATGTAATATAGTTAATGCTCTATAAAACTTTCAGAATGGATCTCACTCTTAAAGACTGAAAATTGAGCCACTCTTTTTCAAGATTGGCCCAATTTTCACTCTTTAAAGTGAGATTTTACTCAAAAGAATTTAATTTTAATTAAATGTAATTTATATATATTTTTTACATTTTTATACAAGGTTAAGCGTATTTGTGTTCGAATTCTATTCAAAGTCCATTGTTATAGTCAACGTTCAGCTTAATTTCGAGTTTAATTAAAAAGATTATTTTTTAAACTCATTACCTACTTTTAACATTTATTTTTATGTCAATTATATTATTAATGTGAACTAAATTTTCAACTAAATTCCGAATCCAATTAAAAATACGTGAATCTTCATTATCTCTACTTTTAATATATTTATTTTTATATCTATTCTTAATATAAAAGTCTTGTTCGAGCACGCGATTGCATGAAAGATATAATATAAAAATTCAGACATAGGAGAAATAACGGAATTTAATTCGGATACCGGTGAGGTATTTCAACGCGGTGAACTGAACGTCGTCGTACTGATCGAGTAAGATCTTGAGCTGTAACACGCTGATGCGCAAATCCGTCTCGTTGAACTCGTACTGATTGTTCCACCCGATTGGCCCGAACTTCCGTCGCTCCTGCACGATGCCGTGAAAGAAGCAGAGCGAGAAGAGCAGCCGTTTGAAAGTCACCCGCTGCTTCGACGTGTCGAAGAAATCGGGATCGCATATCGGATCCTGCCGCGATATTTCAAAAACGAATCTCTCAGAATTAATCTCTTATCTCCTTGGGACGAGCGAAGTGGGAAATTGTCTTTACCTGGTGAAAAGACCGCAAGATATTCGCGCGCAGTCCTTTGGGAGGCTCGTTCGTCATCTTCACACCGTTCTGCAGGACACTGACAGGAAAGTGCTCGACCGGATAACTCGTCAACCACAGACGGAAGTCGGGGTGTACCGTTTCCTTCGTGAAACTCTCGCATATCTTAAGCGTAATGAAATAAAAATAATAGGACAGTGAATAATGCAACGAAAGGACTTGTTAAGAAATTATATGAAGCTATACACGATGAAAATATATTACTTTAGATATAGCTAAAAAGTTCAAAAGTTGAAAGTAATAAAAAATTTGTAGTAGTTATATATTTAAGTTCAAAAGTAATAAATACTAAACCAAAAAAATAATTCTAAGATTAATAATAAATCTAATATCCCTAAACTTAAAAGTTGATAACGCATTCAAAATTTGAAAATTTTAGAAGAATTATTAAAATTAAAATTTCATAGTTTTTTTATAGGGTTAAGTGCCATTATAAAATATGTAAGGCAAAAAAATCTGTTAGGATAAAATAAATAGTAAAAATTATTAGTAACTACAAAATATTTTAATATATATAATATAATAATGATTAATATATAAATTAAACAATTAAATTTGGATTATTAGTAAGTTAAATTATAAGTAAGTTGAAAATAAAAGTTTTAATAAAAAATTAATATATACAAATTTTTAAAAAATTTAATTTTTGTTTTGAAATTTATTTTATAATTAATAATATAGATAAATTTTTGTTAAAAAAAAAAACTGAATTAAAAGTTTAATAAATTTTCATATTCTTCAAAAGTAAAATTTGTATAAAATTAAAATTTAGGTGGATCTTTATTGATGCGTATAATGTTAAAGTTAACATTAATCTTCCAACTGCGTAATCTCTTGTCGCAGAATAAATTTGATTTATACGATTTGTACGGAAAATTACTTTTTCCAGAGTGACCATAAAAGTCTTGGCGACGTGACAATTTTGCAGCACCACCCACGTGCCGTTTTTTACACCTTCGTCAATGAGACCCTCGGCTATGACCCCTTGACCTTGGCCCAGGGACAAGGAGAACAGCCTACTGGCCCCGAAGCCCTGATCGTCGGCGAACTTCAGCAAGATCGTCATGGGATCCGCGCCGGGTGTCAGGACGAATATCAGCGGGATGCAGGAGTGCGAGTCCGCGAAAGACGCCGCCAGATCGAAGGGCGGTGGCACGATGTATTGATGGCCTAATTGCTCTGTCGGGTGATCCAAAATTCAGATGAAAATGAAGTAGCAACGAATAGCTTCGGCTTCAACAATTCAGTCAAGAATTCCCCCGGCTATATTATGTATAAGATTTCTTTCGTATTTTATGATGGAGGAAAATAAGGGTATGAGAAGGGATTAGCATTATATACGGAGAGACCTACTTCCTATTGTTGCAAAGAATTTAATTTCGCCCTTCCGCACGAAATGCACGACTTGCCCCAGATTCCCCGTACCGTATCCTTCATCTGGATCGATCTATTCTTAGATTTTGGTGGCCTCCTTTCTTTTTTAACATAATTTACCTTCGACGAATAATTGCGTCGCCGGTACTATCTTGTCAGGACGAATGCAACGAAGTACCAGCATCTTCTCGAAGCTACTCAGTTTGTTCCAAGGAGCTGGAAAGGTTGTAGTATGAGGTTCCTTGTGATCGAATATCTTCTTCCACTCGTCGATATTTCTTGTGTACGAGTCTCTTATTCCCTGAACAAATTACAAAACGGCCTTGATAAGTAAAACCTTACGTTCTGATAAATATGTAAATTTCTAATAAATCTGTAACAGATGAAAGAAATTTCGTTAAATTTCTTGAAAACTATTCGATCGATATTTGCAAAGAATTTTTACGAAAAGAAAAGGCAAAGACATCTAATAAAAGTCAAATGTGAATGTCGGAGCGCAGTGTTTAAACATTTATTATTGAAATATTACACAAGAATCGCGAATGATAATCACGTCGCAAACGTTTCGCCCATTTAATCTTTTTTAGCAATGAAAAATATGCTACAAGTATGACTCGTTTCTTTCCATGCTTTTCTAATTTTTATGTATTAGTTTTTTCTTTGTGCTCTCTCTTTTCAATTATGTATCATTCTTGCTTAATTTTTATTTCTTAAATTCTAACTTATTTTTCTTCTTTTTTACTCGTTTAAAATTTTTGACTCCGTATTTTTAACAATTCACTGGATTTCTTCGTTTTATCTTTGCACTTAACAGGCCTCTGACCGACGAATTTGTTATTAATAAGCTTTTACAACATTAACCTTCGAAAATGCGCAAAATTATTGTTTCTCATGTCGTAAATAATTGTTATGTTTTAAAATTTCATATATTCTGGTGTCTAGCATTTCACATGGCCTGTTATCTTCTTTATTTTTAATTTCGACACATGTCTGTATTTTCGATTTATGTTATTTGCTCAATTTTAATTACTACACTGAAAGAAAGGATTGGTTGCTGCAACAATTTAGATAGTAAAATATGGCATAGCATTTTTATCTGGTTGTAGCAGCAAATTTTTAGTTGCGTTAGCCTATCTGCAATGTCAGTATATGATTTCGATAGGCTAACGCAACTAAAAATTTGCTACAACTAAAAACTGGTTGCTGCAGCTATATAAAAATGCTATGACATATTTTACTATCTAAATTGTTGCAGCAACCAATCTTTTTTTTCAGTGTACTTAAAACCTTTTCAGTTCTCCTTTCCATGCTTTGTTATCATATTGTATTTTGATATTTTTTATCAAAACTGATGAAGATTAATTAGAGTCAAAACGTTTCTATTATTTCTATATTTTTTTTCAGAAAATAAATTTAATTTATTAATCTTATTTCGTAACATTTCATTATCGCTCGCTTTTACTATCTTTTAATTCATTATTTGCTGTATCATTTTTATTGTATTGAAGAGGACCAAAATTATCGAAACGTTTGCGATGCGATTACCGTTCGCAATTATGTAATATTTTAACAATAAATGTTTGACATCCGCATTTAGCTCTCATTGACTATTTTTATTGTCTTTTTATAGATTTATTTTTTTAGAGGCTTCCATTTTTTTCATTTTTGTTATTGATCATCTCCGGAAAGTTTACCGTGAATCCTGGTACACTGTCCAATCGGCAAAGCTCGTCCCAGGATCTCACGGGCAGCCATTCGGTAGGATTGGCAAAGGGATTCTCGAGGCCGACGCCGCCGGTCAGCAGGAACATCCATTGGACTACCGAGAGCTGGCCCTGCTTGTTCAGCAAGTTCACGGACAGCAGGAGCGAGAAGAGCAGCTTGTCCTTCTCAAAGAGCGAGCGGCATATGTTGACGTAAAGGGAATAGGTGAAGTACCTGGTGAGGTCCTTCAAACGCTGCTTTATTTCCTCTACCGGCGGAGTGTTGTCAATCGTATTCTTGAAGAGATTGACGAACCAGGCGAGGGAGTATTGGTACATCGGATCGATATTCGCCAGCATGACTGCAGAAAAGATTAACGGACGGTATATTATAGCGAAAAACGGTGCCTTCGCGAAAATTATTTGCTTAATTATTTTCATATGATTTCTTGTAGAGAAACTTTGAACAGACTTTTACATATATATTTTAAATATATATTATTTTTAAGTATATGTTATTACTTTTTATTTATATTTAGGTATATTTTTACTTATTAGATATATTTTAGATTTATTTAAAAAAATTTTAAATGAATATCCAAAGAATATATGAGTTTAAAATGTAGGTTTCCACATTCATCAAATTGAGATTTCCACACATAATATTTCTATATATTATATTTTTTTAATATTATTTTTATATTAGATAATTCTACATGTTTCATTCTTATATATTTTAATCAAATTTAATTTAAAGGCAATTGATTTAAATTAAGCGATTTTCTAGATTTTCTAATTTTTTCTCAAACTAAATAAATGTTACTTTCGCATTCTTGCTCACCAATCGTGAAGAAAAGAACGGTACTGTAGACTGCAATTGGCGTATACTGCAATCTCGCCGCGTCGATCGACTTCTCAGTAATTTCAGCGGCAGTCTGTTTAGTTTGAATCTCGTTAGCTAGACTTTTCGATGAACTCAACACACCGATGGCGGTTTCGTCCTCGAGGATATTCTCTTTGGCCGCTGACAGCACCTCCAAGATCTTATTCTCTATCTCCTTTAACATTCTGAGGAAAAACGTTGCAAAATATTGTCCGTCGGAACAATATATATAATCCTGAATTGCGAATTGGCAAAGCTCTTTAGAATTTAATATTTATTTACATACAAAATTTATTCCATTAATATTAACATCAACATATATTCACTTTGTCAATACGGAATTATCGACACTTAATTTTATCAATTAAGAATGAAATGGCTATGAAAATTATTGATAAATTTTGTTCGTCTCGGCAGTATAAATATATTTTTAACACCCAATAATTTTTAAATGCAGAAAATTTAAATAATTGTTCAATCACATTACAATGATTTAATTAATACTGAACTTTTTTTAAAGATAATATAAAAATCAATTAAAATATGTAAAAAGATGTTTTATATATACTTTTTATTAGCCGCTCCTTGAACTATCAGCTGATTTTTTTCGGACTCGAGCTCAGGTTTTTCCTTTGCAACGACTATTCCTAGAAGTTGATCGTCCAGACCACCCGGTGTGATCATGAAGTTCAATAGAGTCACTTTTACTACTACTTCTGGCAAATAGTGTGGATTTCGCAATTTCGTAGTGATGTAAAATCTACGGAAATCACATACATACATAGTTCGAAATTTGTGTTAAATTTAACACATTTCACGTGTCTCAAACGATTCATCCAAATTGTTGTGTTAATTTAATACAAGGTGAACATGTTAAAACATTAAAATTAACAAAAAATTTAACACTGACACAATTTAGAAAACAAATTTTAGAAGCATATTTTTTTCAGTAAAATTAATCACAGTTAAAATATGTTAAATTAACACATTAATTCTCTTTTTTTTTCATTTATCTTAGAATTTACATTTTTAAACTACAATTTTTTAAATATTATTTTTAATATTGTTACTTACTTAAAACTTGCATTATTTTTATACTGAAAAACATTAAATATCAATTTAACATAAATATGCGATAATAATATAATCATATTATGTTAAATTAATACTCGGTTCAAAAATTCAACAAAAATTTTAACAAGTGTCAGTTTTAACATATAAGTACAAAATGTTTTTTTACTATACAGAAATTTTTACCACCCAAGTATATAAATGAATCTCATTATATAAAATTAATGACAAATAATAAATTAATAAAAACAATTTATATGAAATATTAATTTATATCATTATTAAACTACAAATTATTAAAAATATTAAATTTATTCCTATTTCATCAAATTTTTAATAATTTTAGATTCATACTACCAGATATTATTAAAATTAAATAAAATGTAAATGATACAATTTATAAATTACGCTTATACTCAGCATGTCAAAAATGAAATAAAAAATTCAAGCAAGTTAACAAACTTACCGAAATTTATCGGAATACTCAATAATGCTGTCGCCGATCTTAATACACAACGCGCCGCCGGATCTGAAGGTTTGCTTCATCAGTAACGGTTCCAGAGCCGCGTCTAACTCCTCACCGATGTTCTCCAGCAGCACCGGCTGTCCGAACTGCACGGCGTTCTCCAGAATCCTCATGTAATCCGGCTGCGTCAGTCTGACGACGTGCAGATTCGACGTCTTCTCCATATTCTTCACCCACTTGTTTGCCTGACCCTGCGGGTCGATCATGAGCGGCCAGCGGCGCGAGTTTGTGATGATTATGGCATTGTCGATAGAGAATAGGTCGCTCGGCAGGCCGAATATGTTCCAGGCGCGGATGAGTACTGGATCACCCAACACTTGCGTGAGTTGGAAGTCCTGAGTACATACCACCTTAAGATTGGTGCAGAACTCCACCCAGTTCTCCACCTGCCTCTGTCGGTATTGCATCGTGAAGACGCCGAGGTAGGCCACGACACCGGAACCGATCAGGATATCGCCCGTTAATTTGTGATAGACTTCCCCGAGCGATCTATCAGTAATCACAAAGTTTTAAATTATTTTGGATAAAATTTCGAAAGAATGTCTACGAATCGTAGAAATAAAAATACCAATCAGAGCCAACACTGAGTATTCTTGTGTATATAAATTCAAATTCTTTATTGAATATTAAATATAAGATATTTCGACCCCACACTTATGGATCATCTTCAATAATAATTAATAATGAAAAATAGACAGGACTCTTAAATATTAAAAAGGACATATAAGAGTCAAATAAATACTTGAATATAAATATATTACATAAATGCAAAGAAATTTAATTAAAAAGTTTAGAAAACCAAACATTACATGTTTCAGCCTTATTATTAAGGCTGAAACATGTATTATTCAGGCTTATTATTAAGCCATCTTCAGATGATCCATAATTATTCTTCAAGATATCCATATATATTCGTTAATTCACAATAGTCTTTGATAAATTTTTGAATGCTCGATGGGTGTCCAGAACCAAAATTTCTTTCTCAACGATTTACAGATCAAAAGCTTGAAATTTCTAGATATTGCATGTATTGCCAAAAGAAATTATTAATATTGATACATGCGAGAAAAACCGTATGTTAGATAAAACTTTTATGAACACTCACCGTACATTCGAACATCTCAATGTAATAATAAAAAATTAGTAAAAAATATCAGACTCAGAGATAACAGAGTAGTTAAATAGATATATAAAAAAAGGTCGTAGATAATTAATTTGTGAAACAATAAAATAAAACATGCTCGTGAAGTGATAATTATCACAGTACAAAATGTAAAGATAAATTGTAAAAAAAATGTAGTTTTAAAAGACTGTTCCGAGATATGTATTCACGAAGTATGCAACATGATTTCGATTAGGATAACATTAAAGTTTTAGATGAAGAACCATCTTATAATAAACATTTGTTCTCTATGATATAGCTAAATATTAAAAAACAAGCGAATAGTCTTAATCTTCAAACTGACACTAAAGGTCTTAATAAAACGTATATTTCTATTATAAACAAAGCTTGACATTGGTGCTATTTGTGTCATACCATTCTATCGGTAAAATTTAAAATAAAAATCAGTACGTGGCGAGATGTCTTAGTGAATACATATCTCGGAAGCAGATATAAAAATTAAAACTACAAATTAAGATTAAAGGCAAAATAATAGTCTTGTAAACCTATGTGATATTAATTATAGCTTTTTGAAATGCAAAATCTTCAAAAAATGATTTTTAGACAGAATATCACTAAACAATAAATTATGATCAACATTTTGTTTGTTAATAAATAATAAATATTTCTTATAAAACTTTTAACTGAAAAAAAAAAAGTTTTTATCATTTTAAAAATACTTTCATAATTTTTAATGTTTAGAAACTCAAATTCATAATATATGTAATATAGAGAGAAGCAGGCGATTATGGAACAGGTGAGAATTGTGAAATAGAATTACAATGTCTTGTATAATTTGCGCTGTATTCTGGGGACGACCGGCAAAATTATTTAATAGTCTGCTAAGATATATAACGTTGCTACTAATCATTAATGTTTGTATTTTCATAAAAGCTACATTTCAGTTTTTGAAGATAGCAAATAGTTTTGTCTGTAAGGTCTACTCTCTAACTTTGAAAAATATGTTAATATTAATTTTGTAATTTCAATCTAGCTTGGAGGCCTTAAATGTGACTTTCAAATGATATCTACATAATTAAACTAATTAAACTAAATTTGATAACGAAATACGTGCATGTATTCGACGTATAAAAAGTCATACTTTATATTATTATTACTTAGCAGTCTCGGACCATCTGGTGTACTCGCCACCGAGGCCCCCGATAAGCTCTTCGGCCCTTCTCAGCTTCTCTTCGCAGTCCTTCACCTCGTCGGTCATCGCTTGATATTCTGCTCTTCGTTGCGCCAACAGAGTCTCCAATCGGGCCAGTTTCTCTCGCACTTCCTGCAGCTGATTTCTCTTCAGCGCCAACTGTTCCATCGCTGCAGAATAGTCACCTTCGGCCTTCGCCAGAGCTTGCTTCTTCGGCGCCACTACCTTAGCGACCTTGTCGTATTCCGATAAGGCAAACACCCAGCGGCAGAGACCTTCGCAAGCGGTCGACACCTGCCTGATACGTTCTGGATCGAAGTTCGGATTTGTTAGGATCGTCGTGCGGATCTTGGTCATGATTCGCTCCGGGATGTTGTCCTTGTCGTAGTTCAGCAGCGATTCTAGGAACCGAATATCGCCCAGAATGCGAAGCGACGGCTTCCAGTAGTCATCCATTGGACCCTCCGGGCCCTGCACCCTCTCCGGCTTCACGTCCTGTACAATTTTCGAATGGATTTTTAACTTTTCGATGCTAATGATGGGTTTATTGGACCCACTCAATTATATTCCTTCGAAGTTGGATCCACTAGATGTACTCAGTTATAAATCCCTTTATCAAAGCATAAATAATTCAATTTTCTTTATGTTCCATCTGCAAATTTGGATTGTCTTATCAAAATATACTTAGCATTTGTTTTTTTTATTTGAAAGTTATGTCATATTGACAGATCCACGGGGGGGGCCATGATCTTCCCTTGAAGTCTCATTTTTTAAAAACATTCATAATAAAATGTTATACATATTTTTAGTATTTCGGAATCTCAGTCCTTATATTCCAAAAATGTTTTTTTTTATACTTTTAAATAATACTTTTTAACATGATAATTAAAATAATAATTTAATATTTTATCTTTTCATATTTGACCTTAAAAAAGAATTTCGTTTGCGGCAAGTCTATGGCTCCCCTTTTTGACAAATTTTAGATCAACCATACATTTTAATTTCTTAATTGGGCGTTTTTAGTCAACATAAATTAAATTATAAATCTCACAAATCTAGCAGTCAGTAGATTGTAGATTGTGAAGCAGATTTTAAGCAAACTTTGACATAAACTTATGTATATGTATATGCATGATTATTCCACATTACATATTATAATATATCATAATATCTATTTATAAATATTTATTATAAATTTACATGTTATATTTTATTGTAATATCTGTTCGCCCCTGTGTTTTATGACACATTAATGATACAATCAATTAGATGCTATATAAATATGTATTTTGTACACATATTAATATTTATGTGTTATTCCTCATGCAAGTTGGAAACTAAATATAATTTAACGTCGATTAATTTTCTGTTTCTGTCAATAAGCAGAGTACACTTATTTATTTGTGTATCGTTTATTCCACGATTATTTAATATACCTTCAGTATGCAAATCGCTTCCATGACCAATCGCACGCCTGCCGGCGGACGTTTCATGGACTTGACAATCTGAATGTCCTGAGGAGTCAGGGTATTTAAAGCGGCATTCGCCGCGTCCAGTATTGGCATCACTTCCTGAAGATCCGCGTCGCATTCAGCGCGGATTTCTTTGGCTTCCGCGGCGACGATCTAGTATGCGCAAATTATAATTGTTGATCGTCAAATTCCTCAAATTTATTTAAAATTATTCATCACAAAATAAATTAATTATACAAATGTTTCAATATATCCAAAGAATTACAGTAACTCGATTGGAAGATTAAGACCGGTATTAATAGTGGGTTTTTATTTTAAGAAGTATCTTAATAATGTCTTAAGATGCTAATACAGCTCTTTGATTCATGACATCTTAAGACAGTCTTAAGTACAAGAATCGACTATGAATACCCTAAGATTGAAAATTCAGAAACTGATCAATTTCTAAGAAGCATCAGAGTCTCATAACCGTGGAATATTAAAAATTAAATTATTCAATAACACTGTTCAACACTCAATTTCTTTCCGAAGTGTCATAGTACATATTTCAGATTTTTTTTATACTGGACATAATGCCGTTGACAAAATTTGCGTAGCATATCAGAATTTTGAAACTGAGATGAATGGAGAAGATGCTTTTTAATCATTTTTGATGGCAAAATAAAAACTTGCTTTTAAATAAAATCAACGATATTTAAAAGATATATAATTCAAAAGATATCAAAAGAATTTTAGTTCATGACTCACTTATTTTTATCAATTTATGGCTACTTGAATTTTAAACTTTCTATAATAATTACGCAGTTCAATAAAATAAATCACTCTTTTCTCTTCAAACCTATAGTACATATCCTAAAGATTTTTCTTGTGCTGAACACGATGCAGAATTTGCGTAACACATTTTGGTAAATTGAGATGAAATGAGCTGAAACCACCCCAATTTACTGTACACCGCAGTTTACCTAAAATCCTTGTGTGCTACGTAAATTCTGGTAACAGCATCGTGTTCAGTGCAAGAAAACCTTCGGGTTATATTATTTTGAAGAAAATGAATAAGTAATGTATTGAAAAATTAACACACAAAACATTAAAACTAAATTTAAGACATATATAGTCTTGGCCAAAAATATTACGCATCTTATTAATTATTATTAAAAACTTTAGCTGAAAAACTTGTGGCATTTGCTGTAAATTATCTTTTGTTTCAAGAATCCTTTAAATTTATATGTATAATGTCGATAAATCAATAAATAACAAAGCAGATAAAAGAATTCTGGAGAGAGAGATGAATGAAAACAATATTATTGTCTAATATTTTTAGCTAAGACTGTAGAAATTGAACAATTTTTCATAAAATCCATGTGAGAAATTAATTATTAAATAATTAAAATAAAATAATTGTAATAGATCAACAAAAGAGACAATAAAGATGATAAGATATTGCAGTCGTGAAATCTGTTCTCACCATAGCGGCCTCCTCGTCCTTCTTAACGACCTGCTCGATCTCGCTGGCTTCCTCGCTCTGTCGCTGCACATCCAGGAACATGCCCTCCACGTCTTTCGCAGCCACCAGCAGCTTCGGCCGAAGAGCTACCAAGATTTGCTGCATCCTGCTGACCTCTTTGCGCGTGCTGTCCAGCCTGTCGAGGCCAGCTTCGTACCTTCTCTTACCCTGCAGTACCTCTTTCCGTTTTCGATCCAGGAGATCTTTGAACGTGTTGATGAGCTCCAGGTAGGACGTCGGCGTGACGTAATTGTGACGAACCAGCCGCCTCAGGAAATCCCTTGTCAGCTTCTGCGTGGACGTATGGAAATACTGACACATCGCGATGCAGGCGCGACGTTCGTCTTTCGGCATGTCGATCTCGCCAAGGAATTGCGTGGCGACTGCGAGCAGGGCATCCTCGGGCCAGGGTTGCAGCCAGTCGATGGTGCAGCAGTTCACCAGCGCGGGGAACTTGCGGATTCGGGTGCGGAAATTGTCGCCGATTGGCGACATTGTCACCACTACGTGCAGGTGTTCACGCACCGTCTGCACGAAGAAGTTGAAGAGAGCCACCGGACTGCCGTCCGTCTGCACGGATCTAAATACGAGTCAGAAAAGTTAAATATCAATCTCGTTTTAATTTTTAATTATTATTTTTAATATTTTAATTGAAATGTGAAAGGTATCGCTTCAACTTTTCTGTAGAGTATAATTTTTAATATTTCTCGGCTCTGACTGAAGTTTGAACATTCTCAGAGTGATTTTTTAAAAACAGTTTGTTCCATTCCTACTTTTGTACACAGTAACTTCTATATGTTGCAGATAGAAAAAATATTCCGATTGAATACGTATGCCAGAAGGACACTCTTGTGTTTGATAAGCCATCCTTCAAGTTACATCAAAAACGATTTGTCCCATTTTTAGTTGTGCACAGAATAACTTCCAAGTGCCAGATAAAAACAAAAAATATTCTGATTGAATTCAGAAGACATCCTTATGCTCGATAAATCATCCTTCAAATAATAAAAAGTTCTTCCTACATAAATTAAGCGTCGATTTTTTTCTATTTCTATTTTTGCACAGAGTAACTTTTAAATGTCAGAAAATAGAAAATATTTCGACATATTTCAAATTTTCTAATTCGATCAGAATATTTTGTGTTTTTGTTTGTGGCATTTAGAATTACTTTATAAAACAAACTAAAACAAATTGTTCTAAAAAAATTGCTCTGGGAATGTTCCAAATTCAATCAACTATGTTTCTCATATACCTGGCGTGTATTTTCTTTATTTTTGTAATTCAATTCGTTGATAACAAACTATAAAAATCAAAGCCTTAAACGGTCTAGCTGGATCAATGCTTGTATGATTCTTAGTGAATTTAAATACTACGTATGTAGTTCTTAGAAATGCGCGCCGAAATAATTTTTCGGTCTTGAAACGTCAACTCTATTAAATTACAGCATTAATATCACGAGTTAAATTGACTTGCAATTTAACAAATTTTGTATGCTTATTCGCATCTTCGAAACGACCTTAATAATGTTGAATGACATATTAAAATCTGTAAATAATTAATTCTTATTGCGAAAAATATTACCTCGAGCGGGAGTCGAACCCGGATCTCTTGCATTCCTAAGCCTTTTACATTATACCGAGGCTACCAATTCTTTGATTTTTAATCTCAAATTATTTTAAAGCTTAATGTATAAATGATTAATTTCTGTTTTAATCTGAAATTTTTCAAGTTTATCAATCAATTTTATTAAACACGCCCTTAATTAATAGGAAAATTTTAAAAGGTAAACTGTTTTAAAAAATGTAAATTTGTATTTGCTTGATAAAGAAATCTCTCTCTAACTATAATCTTTCAATTAATGTTAACATTTATCGATAAGAGAAATCCGTTAAATAAATATTATCTCAAAAAAATCGTGGTAAAATCAACGTAAAAGATAATTACAAAAGCCAAAATTAAAAGATAACATTCTCTATATTTAATATTATTCAAAATTTTCTGTACTTTATTACGTTGCGAAGAATGGTAGCGTAATTATTAATTACTGAAACAATTTCGCTCTTATTATACAGAATTTAATAAATACGGTCTACGTCACGAAAGATGTAATAATATTATCGCTGATTAATCAAAAATTTAATTATCCGATTTCAGTGGAATATTAATTCTATTCGCGAAAGACAAACCTGTCCCTCTGCCGATCAATGATTCGCATTTTCTCGCAGATCTCGGACTTCTCGTCCGCTGCAAAAAGATTGGGCACCTCGCCGGAGTTGAGCAAGTTGCTGATGTCCTCGAGAAAGGCCTCTTCCTTGATCTGCGTGTCCATGAAGAGGAAGACTGTATGCAGGTCGCTCGCTGCGCTCTTCCGCAGGATGTTCTTCAAGTCCTCGTGCCACTCGTACATGCCGTACTGCTGTGATATCTGCACTTGGAAAAGCTCATAGTCGGATATGTGAGACGCCAATTTCGTCAGGGATTGCCGTCCGGAACCGCCCATGCCGACCAGAAGAGCGTGGTTACGCGGCTGCATCATCACCCGA
Source organism: Trachymyrmex cornetzi (assembly GCF_001594075.2). Classification (NCBI taxonomy): domain Eukaryota; kingdom Metazoa; phylum Arthropoda; class Insecta; order Hymenoptera; family Formicidae; genus Trachymyrmex; species Trachymyrmex cornetzi. Next base: position 220,579 of record NW_017296848.1, on the reverse strand, counting down.
CAGATCTTCGAGAGATGCTCTATCGCGAATCTGAGGGCAAATTAATTTGTTTAATTAATTGTGTGTCTAACCATTCGCTGTAATAAAATTTACCTCGAGATCTTCAGCAATCAAAGCCTTAACGACGATGCTTTTAATATTCAAAATAAGTAATTAAACATTAACTAATTTTGTACTTATATTATTAAATTTCTTTAAAGGAAAGAGTTATTTTAGACAGCGTCCAAAATAAATATAAATTCAAGATTTTTTTAACATCAAGTATTGCATAGAATTAATTTCTATTTTATAAGAATATATTAGAGATATTATACAATATCTAAGCTATTTTGCCAGAAGATTTTTAATAAAAAATGTAGAGACTTTGGGAAAATTCTCTGCGCCACACACACACACCCTAAGTATAATTACTATTTTATTTCTTAAATTTTCTCGATAGTGTTTGAACTAATCTTCACATTGATAATTTTTTTTAATTATAGTACACTGAAAAAAATTAATTTTAATAAATATTTGTTTGAATATTTCTAAATAAATATTTACCAAATGTAAACATATATTTATTTAAATCGAAAACTATTAATTTGATTTAACTATATCATTTTCTTATTAAATAAATATTTATTTACTGTAAATTTATATTTACTTAATACTATTCAAAGAAGTATGTATTAAAATTTGATAAATTTTTTTTCAGTTTAGAACAATAGATCTCTCTTTTTGCTTTATATAACTTTTATAATGAAAATTTAATGCGATTAAAGCAATTTCTTTCAAAATTAATTGAAAACATACCTGAAAAGCACCAGATCCATTGGCGTCTTTGAGATATCGTTGTACTCCGCGAGATATTCCTCTACGGCTTCAGCGAGAGCATCCCAATCTTGAATCTCTATGTACATCTTCTGTTCGGCAATTGGATCGTGAAAATCACAGTAAATGAGATTTCGCAAATGCACCTCCGTTATTTCTGCACCAGGCTCGTCCTGCAAATCCCGAAAAAGTCGGTCCATGTTGTCGCCCATGCATTCCTTTATAGTCCTTCGAATCTGCTCCACCAGCCATTTACTGTCGGTTTCGTCGACCAATCGGTCCCCGTAAACTCGGAGCACTTCATGGACCCACAGCCGCTTCATGCTTATCTTAAAAATTTATTAAACAAAAATCATTTAATTCTATCCAATAAATATATTTGTAAAATATTAATATTTTTCACAAAAAACTCTTTATAATTTTTTAAGATGCTTATTGACATCTATATAATTAAATTACTTGTCAACGTAATTTGGATGTTACTATCCGATTCAGTTTAAAATTGCGTTCTAAGACCGAAAATTAAATCGACACGCAGTTTTCACAATTAGATACGTATAAATTTACACCGAAAAATCCTTAATACACAGAATGAATCATCTGCACATTTTCTTTCTTTAAAATATTGGGAGTACCAAGTAATTAATTATAACATGTATATACAATTTTTTTAAATACACAAACTTACAAATATTTTTTAAAGACGTTAATATGTAAGAATTGCTTAATCATACTTGTATACACTTGTAACAATAATAACAAAAATTAACTCAAAACGCAAACGACCCATCGTGTGTAGTAAAAATGACTGGAAAGTCATCATTCCACTGAAAAAAAATTAGTCAATTTTAATAAATATTTAGTTGTGAATACTGCCAATTAAATATTTATTAAATATAAACATATATTTATTTGATACAAGAAATTAATTAGTTGATTTAATTTAACAATCTTTTTATTACTGAACAAATATTTATTTACTGTAAATAAATGTTTAATTGGCAGTATTCAACTAAATATTTATTAAAATTCACTGTATTTTTTTTCAGTATGGATACTAAGAGTTAAACACTGAGGAAAGAACCAAGTAATATGAGCATGATTTTCGCTCAAATATGTTTTAGCACTTATCACCTATTAATTCACTCAATTAGCAAAACGTAATATTAAAAATTTCGCGAGAAATTTGCAACGAAAATTTTAGAATTTTTATTTAAATGGCGAATATTATTCGTATAATTGCAAACGTTAAAATAACGTTATGATTATAAAATAAGTTTTTTACATACGTTGCCTGATCGTTCATTTAAATTTACATTCTGTAAAAAGTTACATAAAAAGGCGCACAAGAAACTTTTGATGCAAATTTGTCATAAATACTTAAATATTACATCGTGCCACTTGCTCATGAATTAATGAAGAGTACTAAAACATAAAGTTAGGCAAAGTCTGTTTACACTACCTTCCCTTGTAAGATCCAGCAAAAAAACCGAATAATGCATTTTTCTACTAATTGATGTATATTAACATATCAGTCTAATGTTACCATAATGGTATTTATTATTATCTATTAAATTATTCATCAAGTGAAGATAATGTATAATAAAGTCTGATATATTTTTTTTAAAGAATAATTTTAATTCTTCAAAAAAGAAGATATAGGAGCAAAAGTATCAATAATTTTACAATTATTCCCTTTTTTCTCTTAAAATAAAAAACAAATTAAGAAAACAACTTTGCACGATTTCTATTTTCATAGTTGACATCATACCAGATCGACGATGGCTTCGGGAGTAGAGAGCAGCACGCCCTGAATGACCCGCGAGAAATCCCGCAGATTGAACAGATAATGTGACTTTGCGGGGGTCGGCAGCAGGTTCGTTCTCGTCTCCTTATACACGTCCAGGGTGGCGTAGACCAGTTGATTAATGCACGGGTCAAAAAAGTCTGGGAAACCACGGGTAGTGAAGTGCCAGGCGGTAATCCTGCTAAATATAGTGACCAGGACGTCGTCATCGAACTCCGAGATCGCCAGGGTGACGAAATGCCGCTTGAACCGTGGTGTGACGTCACGTCCGCCGATGGGCGGACCCATCGCGCACATCAGCTGGACGTCCACGAGCTTGATCGGTACCACGTCCTTCCGATCGTACCAAGTCCAGTGATCGAGCCATTGACGTAAAAGCTCGATGGGAGGCTGCGCGCCGAACTGTTCCTTCTGCGGCATCGACACGTCGTCTACGAAGATCACCCAGTGCTGGCCGGGCGGCGCGCCATACAAACCTTATCAGAAATAATTACTAAATAACAATAGTGACGATCATGATGATGATAATAATAATGATGACCATAATAATGATAATGATAACTAAAGATAGGTAAATGGGCTTTTCGACAAATTTAAAAACACTTTGAATAAAAAATGATGAAATTACAAAAGTATTACAAAGTAACAATTAATATATATATCCAGCAAACAGAAAGTTACATGTAATATAACTGTAATATAATACGTGTGTTATATTATAATTATATTGTTGAGTGAGAAATTACAACTAACAGGTACGTTACATGTAACTTTGTGTTTGCTGGGTAAAAACTATTTTCAAAACAGACTTTTGCCTAAAGTCTTCTCTATCTTCGTAATTGGTCAAGTTTTTTGTGGCAAAAATGACAGAATTACAAACGTATCTTAAACCGATATTTATGACAATATCCTTATATTTAAGACTGTTTTATATAAATACAGTGTTAAAATGTCACAAGCTAATCACAGATCGATATACAGTTGGTTCTTATATGTATATATGACCGTCTTAAGTATATATGACAGTCTGAAGATGTTATAAGCTTAAGACTATTTTAAGTAATGTCTCGGAGCTGTATTAGCATCTTAAGACATTACTTAAGACGGTCTTAAAATAAAGACGGATGATGAACATCAGCCACAAAGCCGTAACCTAAGACATTACTTAAGACGGTCTTAAAATAAGAATAGGCTGTTTAAATATCAGCCTTCTAATAATCGTAGAACTATTTTCAAAATAACATTTTGCTTCCTCCGCTTCTAAAACCCATCAATTATATTTTTTGCGAATATTATACTTTAAATGGCCGCATTTCTATGTCGATCATGCAAACTCAACGAAAAAGTTCAGCTTCAAGATCATACACGGAGCTGAAAACAAATTGTTTTTTTTTTTTAACTTCGCCCGAGATGTTCTAAAAGCTTAAAAAGCCTCTTCTTTAAAATGCCCTTGAGCAAAGTTAAAAACAACTCCCTTTTTTGCAAGAAAAAACTTAACGAGATTTTGATCTCGTACTTTAAAATAAGTTTAAAATGCTTTTTAGAAAAAGCTTTATAACTATCTTCCAGGAAGTTATAGAACTTTATGGTATTTGAAATGTCCTTTTAATTTTATTGGAGGAAGCAATCTGAATAATTTCCAGTGTTAATAATTTTTATCTTGTGTTTATGTATATATATATTAAATAGAATATTTAAACAAAATATTGTCATCCGTCAATAATAACTTCAAAAGTGGTAAGACCTATAAAATTTTAATTGATTAGCTCACATAATGACTTCTTCTTTATCTCACACGTGGTTTTAGTAAAGTAATTTCAGTAATCATACAATACAATAATACACAAAAAAAACAAATATAAAAAATGTTGAAATATAAAAAGTTTAGGTAGATACAGATCTGAAAATAATTGTATTAGACCATCAAAATAATGATGTAAAAAACAAAATAATTATGTAGGAAAGCATAATAAACAATGCTGCAAAAAGTTTTAACATTCTAGCAATTAGCTTAAGCGTCTTATACGGTTACTAAACGTTCTCATTTTCCAAGGACAGTCCTCGGATTGAACTTTGTGTCCTCATACAAAGTTTGTCCCCAGAATGTCCTCGAATTCTTAGATTATTGGCACTACAGGAACGATGTTATATTACGACATGTTTTAGTACAATATACGTATATGCAACATGACATTAGCGCACGCCGAGTTTCATAATTCTGTGATTATTGATTCTATTCCATCGATAATAACCTTGTTGCTGCAAATGCATTCATTGTTTAATTATCGCTGAAATAAACAATTGACGAACAACTACATCTTATTTGATCTACCCGTATTTTTTTCTTCTTGTTCTTTCTCATTTCGATGTATAGAAAGATAAGTATTGCAGTGTTAGCACTGATAATAATGTGTTATTGATATAGTAATTTAAAAAATGTAATATACATTGAAAATATTTTTATAACATTAATATATTAAATTCCGATTTACTTATACAATTTGTTAAACAATATAAAACAATATATAAAATAACAGTAATTTTATATATGGATTAACTTTTCTCGTATGCATCTTTCGCAAAAAAGTTGAAACCAGTCCCCGGATTCAATAAAAAAATCTAGTAATTTAGTGACGTTACATAATTACAATAATTTGATAATCTAACAAAATTAATTTCAGATTTGTATCTTACTAAAGTTTTAGATACAGCAAAACTATTTTTCCGTATAATTTTAATAAAATTAATCTATCTAATATATCTAATTCAAGAGACAAACCTTTCTTCCTTCTATCCAACTTGCTCATAATTATATCCTGTGTCTGATTGGCAGTAGTCTGTGCCGAAAATATCACAAAGAGTGGTTTGAAGATCTCGGGGTTATTCTTCTTCAGCAGGAACTCCATAATATAAACAGACTTTCCGGTGCCCGTCGGTCCGACCAAAAGGACTGGCTTGTGATGGCGAACGAGGTACCAGAAGAGATGGAAATATCGGACGGTCTCCACCGTGGAGACGATGATCTGATTCACCGGCATGTCTTTGGGGATCGGCGGAACATCCTTCAGATCCTCCAGCCAGAGTTTCCACCTGCCCTTACCCTCCTTGATGTATTTGTAATCGAAGACCGATCCGGTGATCGGCAAAAAGACTATGTAGGGTTCCCTCGGATTACCGATTTCCGGCGATATGCCAAAGCGTTGGCGAACTTCCTGCGGAAATTCACGTTCCGCCAACGCCCTGAAGAGAATATTAAACCACTCGCGATAGTTGGCCATCAGTGTGATGCCCATTGCCCAGATGCATGAGAAAAAGAAGCAGCCCTGTGAAAAGAATAAGACCGATATTCATAGTTCGTTCTTATTTTAAGACAATAAGCACTGATGGATCCACAAAAAAGGAACTATAAAGGCGGCTTTCCCATTGAATTCTCCTTTTTCAAAAATATTTATAGCGAAATGTTATATAATATTTCTGAATTAATCACAATTTTAACGTTCCAAAAATATTATTTAATTTAAGAAACTCCTAAATGTAGAAAACAGATTCTATTATATTCTTCTTGTTTGGTCTTAACGTAATTTTAAATAAAACGTTTTATTATTCTTCTTGTTTGGTCTTAACGTAATTTTAAATAAAACGTTTTATAAATTTTTTTTTTGTACATTTAAATAATACTTTTCAATATAATAATTTAAATAATAATTTAATGTTCTATTTTTTTATATTTGACTTTATAAAAAAGCTTTTACTTGCACCAGTGACCTCCCTTTGACTTTTTGGATCTGCCAATGTAAGACTAATGTTTTAAGATGCTAATGTTGCTCTTTGATTAGTTCATAATATCTTAAGACTGTACTTAAAACAATCTTAAATATAAGAATTAACTATAGATATCGGCAAATGTCTTTCTAAACACTTCTTCTCTAAAATGACTTCATGCTTTATAAAATGATCGAAAATGTCGGTAGATTCGGTATATATTTAAACATAAAATTATTAATGGTGGTTATTAGTTTAATGTAACTGTAATTGTAAAATTATAATTATATAATTAATTATAATTTAATTAATTTCTGAATATCTCTCTTATTTAAATCGGTGTCAAATAAAGATTAATAATCAATAAATGAAAATTTATTATATCCGTTTAATCTTTTTGTGTTTATACCATTATTATTAAGAAAATAAATAAAAAATAGCAAACTGCATTTTTTTCAAGAAATACATTTTTATATATCAGAATTTTTTCTGCTAATATAAAATGAAACAAAATGGAAATAACTGTATAAATAAAAAATAACTGTACCTGTTATTTTTCCTGTTTAATTATTATTATTGGTAAGATGAATAAAAAATAGGAAACTGTGTTTCTTTGAGAATTGGAATTTTTCTGCCAATTTAAAAGTAAAATAACAGTATATCTGAAAAGGTACCTGATGATTTCACAATTTATGTAGTATAATTTAGACTCACTTCCACTTGCGCTCTCATGTCCAAATCGGAAAGCGCGCTCACGTACTTCACGTCGCGAAAATCATCCAGGAAGCAGTCGTACAGGTACATAACTGAGCGCGTTAGATTAGCATCCGGCATCGTTATCATTTCCTGCAGGCAGAGAGACGACTGTGAGAACTTGTAATTTCCGACGGAAACGAGAAAAGTTTCGCGTAAAACACGAACAAAGTTTATTTGTTTATTCTTTTCCTAACAATTGATATTCTTCAAGCATGAATCCAGAATTGAGCGTTGGGAACAAGAATCTGAAGACTTTAAATTTCGTGAGAAAGAGCAGTTTTTTTTTAGACCTTTGCGCCACAACGACGTATCAGATGCAACAGAGGCGGACAAAAACGCAGGTACATGTCTTTCAAATGGTTCTTAATATCCTCGGTGAAACTGGGCGGTAATGTGTTCAGCCACGAGATCAAAAGTGGCGTCCAACCCAGACTCACCGGCTCCATGTAGATCATACCACACCGTGACACCGTGGCAGGTGATGCAACCTGATAATAATAATAATAATAATAATTTTTAACTTTAAGTTTTGAATGTAAAATTTAAATTTTCTACTTATTTTCTAAAAGCAAACATTTTATGCTTAGAAGAAGAGGGTTAAAAATCATGATTTTATTTTTTTTACAGAAAACATATGGAGAAATCAATTTTCGGTCAATCGTTTAATAAAATTACATGAATCTACATGAATTTAAAATAATAATGCATTTTTAAATTACTTTCCGATAATTACAAATTTAAAAGAGATAAAATTTGACCCTTTGTTTAAAAAAATTTTTCTGCATACACAATGGTAAGATAATCATTTTCCACAAACGAACTTTGATAGAATGTGTTGAATTAAAATAATTTATGAATTACCTCCAAATCCATAGGCTCGAAAATCAGATTCGTCGTAGGTGCGAGCTGGATGATCTCTCCGGAAGTAAGACAGAGTTTCTTATTGTCATCCAGTACAGTATTCATGTTCTCGATCCAAAGTGCGTCTACCGGGCCGTCGAAGACCAGCCACTTCCTGTTCAGGTTAATGGAAGTGGCAAAGGCTCGGTAGGACACCGCCAGAACTCCGTCACTCCATTCGTGCGACGCGGGATCGAATTGGCCGTACAATTGGCCCATCGTGATGGCCTTGGGGTTGATGACAGTGATCTCTACGCGATGCTCGTCCATCAACTTTCTGTCCTCTAAGAGGCCGAGACAGTCCGCCAACATTCTGTAGGCTGAAGTTTTACCGCCGAACGGCAACCCGACGATCATGAAGCCGTGGCGCACGATCATCATTTCGTAGATCTGCTGGATCTTCTCCAGGAAGTGGTCCGTGCACTGCAGATTCGCCGCGGCGCACGCATCCCGCGTGCACGAGTTGATGTGTGTATAATCTGGCGTTGGTAGCACAACGCCGGGAAACAGGTCCGAAGCTATTCCTGGTGTTAAAGAAAATCCCTTAAAATCCTTTTTTACCAATGTAGATTAACTTTAATCTCAGTTAATATTTATTTTTTTATAATCGCATTTAATTAATACTTTTATGAATAACGAGCTGAATCATTTATATAAAGAAAACGCACATATTTAAAAAATTATTCATTTTGCCTACATATATTTTTTACAGAGTCAAACAAATTAAGAAAAAAAATTGGATGGATTATTGTTCCGTCTCTAAATTAGAAAAAAAAAGACGCAAGAAGAAAATCTACCTTCGAAGAGCGGTAGATCGTGGACTAGAAACTTTGGTAAATTAACATCCAAGATACTTCTCAGCATCAAGATATCCTCGGATTCATTGGGATAGCGAAGCTTCAGATTACCGGCGGCGATTAGCACGGATTTAACTGCTCTCATGCCGTAATCATAATGATGTTGACTACTGAGCTGCTCCGAACAGAGCTTGTAAGCGGTGACGATCTTCACGGCTAACGGTCTACCATTGTAGAAGCCGTAAGAATACAAGGTATTCTCCGCAATAAGAGCGTAATCAGGCACCATCATTGCCACTGGCCGGAAGAGGGCCTTGAGATTGTCCGGCAGTTCGGTTCTGCCAGCGTAACCCGGATTCATAGTAATGAATATAGCGCAGGTGGGATCGAGGTAGATCTCCGTACCCTCGAAGATCATTTTCTCGGCGCCGGCGTTGATCGCGCATTGAATCGTCAGGATCTGCTGCGCGACGACCGACAGGACCTCCAGGTCGATCCGGTTGAATTCATCGAAACAGGACCAGGCGCCGCACGAGGCGAGACCCTTGAAAAACTTGCCCAGGGCGATGTAGTCGAGGCCCTCGGAACAGTTGAAGACCACGCACTGCTTGGCGACCGCCTTTGCCAAGTCCTTCGTGGTCTCCGTTTTGCCAGTACCGGCCGGTCCTTCAGGTGCGCCGCCCAGGTGAAGGCTCAAGGCGCCGAAAAGGGTGCGGTAGCATCGATCCGTCAGGGGAGTGATTACCAGGCGAGATGTATTGCCGAGGTATTCGCAGCCGTAGCGTATATATGAATTGATCATGTACGCCCACATGTTGTCCTCCTACTCGGACAAGATGTAATTGCAGTAAATAATGCAGAGAATCGGAAGTAAAATATTGAAAATACAATAGAGGTAACGAATTAATTTGGCAAATTACTAATACAATTGTAATTATAAACGCTATTTTGATTATATGTACTGATTCAATAAATTCAATTAATTTATTTAATTTATTAAATTATAAATTTAAAAGGTAAAAGTTAAGCAGAAAATCGTATTACTAGATCTTTTTCAAATTTATAAAAAAAAGTAGTTTTCTCTGTTTTATACAAAAATGCCAGAAAGCACATAAACATTTTATGAATGTTCTATTTGTTTAAAAATATCTGTATATATATATTCTATAGAAATACTAAAAAAACCTATAAAATATTAATCGTATTTTTATAATACATTTGAATAACTTACTATTGAATATATATATTTACTGAATACACATAAAACATTTTATACAATATTCAATGGAATATTGAATGTATATTTTTATATATGTAGACCTAATCTTGTTTTATGATAAAATAAGTACATCGTGCATATATAGTTTATTAACTTTATGAATATTCTGAGGAACATTTTGTAAATGGTCGTTTTATTATAAATATAAATTTCTGAATAGAACATTCTATGTATATTTACAGAATTCGATTCAAATATTCGGTAATTAAGAACATTTGACTTTCATAAAATTATTCATAGATCATTTTGTGCTATCTAGAAATAAGTTAAAGATACGTTAAAATAACGTATTTGAAATTAAGTCTTGCAACGCACTAACTATAATTTGAATATTAATTAAACAGACGTACCAGCCAATAGTATCTAAGTTGACACAACCATCTGAAGTCAGTATTTTTTACAACTTGCTCCTTGTAGAGGTCCGCGAGGACGTCCTTGCTGTGAACATTCAAAGTAACCAGCGCCTCTAAAAAAAAAAAACAAACAACAAACACTTCCCATCAATATGTAAAATTATTAAAGATACTCCAAAATGTTTTAGAAGTACCAGTTTAATTACGTACCCAACGTGATGCGATTCTGCTTCGAGAGAATTCCCCTGATCAGTAGAATGATGTCGTTGAGCTCTTCCTGGCATTGCGCCAAGTATCTCTCCAAACCAGCCACTCCCTTCAGCATGGCCTCCTCGACTTGTTGCGTCCAATACGTCTGATCTACGCAGAGAACAGTCTGACCGGGCCACTCGAGGACCCAAGTCGTTCTTGCCTTCATGTGGTACGCCAGGATCGCTTGGTTCACCATGTGACACACGCTTTTCCGCATTTCCGCCTCGAGCTCGATCAGCCACTTCTCGACTTGTCCTCTAGCGATGGAAGTGGATATAGTCTCTAAGATAACAACCTCCTCACCTTCCGTGGATCGCATCGCCAGCACTTCAAGGTCTTCGTTGAACCTCAGTCGAGCTATGCCCTCGAAACATTTCTTCAGGTGCGGCTGCACGCTGAAGAATAATTTCATTTAATAAAAAATAGTCTTATATCCTTCAAGTTCTTGAAATAAAAGATCACAAATAAATTATGTTATTATTTAAATAGATTATTTATAATTACATAAACAATTTATTTTAATTGTATTTGATTTTTCTCATTGTCAGAAAAACAATCTAGTGGAAGAAGTCTAATTTATCTTTCTTATTATCGGTGAAATAAAAATAAAAATATACACATTAAGATATATCTAAAATAGAAATTTAAAAACATGAATAAGTATAAGATCAAGTTTTACGAAATTAACATTATACATTATTAATTTTATATGTAAAATTAGAAACTAAAGTTACTTTCTCTGCAGATTGTTATTATTACTATTATACATTTAGTATTTCTGAATTTGAGATTTTAGAAATTACTTACCGTGTCGGATCTTTCGTCTCGGAGAGAATCTCCAGCAACTCGTCGTTGGAGAGGAAGAAGAACCTGGGGAAGAAGAGTCTCTTCTTCTCCAAGTATTCATTCAGACCTTTTTGAATTAGTTCCAACAGCCCAAAGCTCTTTCTCAGACGCTCCAGCATCTTCTCGATCTCGACGATAGCGAGAACGTGCGGCTCGTTGTGGACATTCTTCATGATGTCCCGCCAAATCTTGTCAACCTGCGCAAACTTCCTTCCTTCTTCCGGCATCTGCTGTTGGATGTCCGGCGAGGTGAAGATTGGCTCCAAATACATCCACGTGCCCTGCACCTTCAACCACTGGTCCAGAATGTCCTCCAGCAGGTGCAATGTCTTTTCCCATTTGCTAAAATTAAAAAATTTCACGTAATAATATTAAATAATTGTTATTATACACAAATCACAAATGTAAAACTAATAAAATGCTAACTAATAAATAAAATTAAATAAAGTAAAATTAAATAAAGTAAATTGATTACGTAAATAAAATATGTTATTTATCAAATAAAATAAATTTAATTAATTAAATAATAACATTAATTTTATCAATTTGAAATTCTCATAATTTTATCAATTAGAAATGTAATTTGTAATTTATAGTATCAAAATAATAATTAATATTTATAAATATTGAAAATATAATATACTAAAAAAATAAATAAATAAAATTGCAAATAAATTAGAACACAATAATAAAAATTATAAGTAGCAATATTTATAGAGATAAGATATGATACAAATTATCACGTTTTAATATAAAGAAGAATAATAAATTAATAAATAACAATAAATAAAAAAACAATAATTTAATTAAAAGATATATTAAAATAAATTAAGGTTCAAGCTTTTGGAAATATGTTAATTCATTATTTTCAGCGTTAAGCTCTTCGTACAATTAATTCTTACATTATTCTAGCCTCAAAGGGTTTGATGTAGGGCGAATTTTTAATGGTCACCGCCTTTGTAATGTGATCATCCAGCAAGAGCTGTATCTCGTCGACGCCGGCGATGACGAAGGTGCCAGTGTCCTTGTAAGGATTCACCGTGAAGGTCAGATCGACCCAGTCTCGATGCATCTTGTCCATGCCTTTTTCCAGAGTGTCCTCTTTCGTGGCAGCTTCGGAGACGCTCTCGAATTGCGGGATGAAAGCGTCCAGGCCCATAATCAGGACCTTGCCCAGTGTTAGATCGGCATCGAACTTGATCGGAATGCTCACGATCGCCGAGATCTGATCCCAGTGCCGCGCTTTCATTCCGGGATTACCCAGAGTCATCACCGCTGGCATCCGATCCTTAAACTCTTCGATTCTCTCACGAACCGCGGCCGCTAGTTCACGCACGTCCGGCTCCTGGAACGCCTTCTCCAATTTGTAGATCGTCCTACATTCGATTTTATCGTCAAAAAACCAACATCACAAATGCGACGTAATAATAATATAAATGACACCGTTGTTAAACAATTTTTAATTTTTATGCCTAAATTAAATCAATTTGATGATTATAGCCAAATAATTATAGAAAAGATAGATATTATCATAGTAATGAGTAAAGTTTTTTAATAAGGTAATAAATTTTGACCAACTTGTTGTTTGTCAACAAGTAACGAATGCATATATCTTACAAAGTCTTTTACACTAAAAAAAGATATGTTTTTAAAAAATTAAATCACTTTTAATTTTTATAAACTCTGCTTTGAATTTCTTATATAGATAATAACGCGAATTTAATGTTATTAAATGTTTTTACAGTATTTAAATTTATAATCTACAAATAAATGTAATGATATAATGTTTTTTTTTCTTGTTTATGTATAATTTTAGTGACATATTAAAATAATGAAATTTATTAACAAAACTTAATGTTAAAAAAAAATTACACTAATTTACAAGGTTTTTGTTTCTCAACCCCGAATGATGAATTTTTAAGTATTTTATTATATAAAATAAAAAAAAGAAGTTATGAAGAGTTTTAATTTGTAGTTTTTTTATAATAAAATCCTTGATTTCCACAGATTTGTGGATTTTTTAATTTTATATTCTTTTTCAGCAGCTATAAATACATACAGGGTTGCCATTTCAAAAAGTTAAAAACTAGAACTGACGAACCGAAAACCCCGGACATTTCGTTTGCTACCCCGGACGCATACATTTGCTTACCTTTTTTGGTGCTCTAGAAATAATTATTTCACATATAAGAGCCTTCTAAATTTTTAGATAAATAATATTTCCATTAACAGAGGTTTTTCTTTAATTGATAATACGTTATCAAAAAATATTTGACCTATCTTCTTAATAGCGTTTTCGGCCCGATCGGGTTTGTACTAATCTTGGTTGGATTAATCTTTCCTATAATTTCTTAATAGCGTTTTCGGCCCGATCGGGTTTGCACTAATCTTGGTTGGATTAATCTTTCCTATAGATTAACGTCACACGCTCTACCAATAGGAGAGCACAAAACGCTATTAATCCAACTCAGGTTGGTGCAAACCCAGCCGGGCCGAAAACGCCATAAGTACATATATTTAATTGCTTTTTCCTTACAAATTGCACAATACTATCACTTCTTTATTATCATGTTTGCAGTATAACATCTTACAGGTCGTGCGCGACGAACATCGCGCTGGCATTACACTATATGTGGATAAATTTTATTCTCAACCTGTGCGTCCTACAGGGCTGCCAATCTTTAATGTCAACACTAAACTTATATGCCAAAGTTTTTTTTGCCATCCAGTCAAAAAATATTTCCTTTTTATACAAAACCCTGGACTCTCATGATTATCCCGAACGCCTTTCGAAAACCCCCCCGGACGTCCCTGGACGTCATAAAAAAGAGGATGGTGTCCAGGGAAAAGAGGACGGACGGTAATCCTAAATACATAAGAATCACCATCCAGGTGTTGAAAAACAAAAACCTTGTAACAATGTAATTTTTCTCGTCCTTATCTTCTATTCTAAAAAGAGAATTTTCTTATTTTTATTACAAAATTTTGTTTTTGGTTTTGTTATAACTTTGCTTGGTTTGATGAATATCGACCTGTAATATGTTCCTACATCATTGTCAATCTCTTCGGGGTTGTAAGAGCCGATTGTGCTGTTTATCCATTTGTCATATTTGGTCAAATACTCGCAGATGCTGTCAAAGAGCTTCTTGAACGGTTGCAAACGATCAGCAATCCGTTTTCGTAACGGATATTGCGTGATTTCCCAGCTGAAAGCAACCTCTTCCTCGTTGAACTTGTCGATCTTGTCCATTGCCGTGATCAACCGGTTCTCCAAATTTTGCGCCCTGCGCTGATACCGATATACCTCCTCGATGTCGCCCCAGTATTGCATCTCTTCCACTTGCTTCACGTACGAGTCCAGTTCCTCGACAAATTTCTGATATCTAACTGTAAAAAAAACCGGGTTGTGTCTTTCAAAATATTTATACGCGTAATATTAACGTCGAAAATAAAATAATTTTAAAAAAGGCAAACACAAAATAAATTAATTTTGATAAACGCAAATACGCGCCATGTAAATATAAAATATTTTCGACGAGTTCGTGATCAATTTTTTATTGGGTGTTACTTAAAAAAAATCAAATATTCAATTTAAAAAAATACGTGGTTTATACTTTTAGAAAAAAATAAATTTATTTCGATGTAACGAAATTCTACGAGCCTCAGTTTAAATTATTAATAATACAGTCATGTCCAAAATTATTACTGAGAAAAAATGTACTAAATGTTAATAATATTTGTTTAAATGATACTAGCTGAATATTTATACATTTGTAAACACATTTTTTGAGTATATTAATTTGATTCAGCAATAATTTTTTCATTTGATATAAATATTTACCGTATTTACGGTTTATTTATCGTAAGTATAAATGTTAAATTAATATTATCTAAACAAATATTTATTAAAATTTAGTTCATTTTTTCTTGGTGCAGGTATCTCACTAATTAGTTTTTTTTAAAAAGTTACAAATTTTACTGTTTCTTTTAATGATTTCTTGGAATTAGTTAAGATCCATGTGTGCCTATTTTTCTGGAATTTATTGCATAATTGTGTTTAAGTACGCCATGTTAATAATATAAAAAAATGTCGTAGATTGGTCTCCACAAAGTCCTGGCTTTAATTCAATTAAACATTTAGGAGGTCACTTAAAGAAAAAAATTTGTAATCGAAAATTCATTTCGAAACAAGATTTATAAATTAAAATTATGAAAAAATTGGGACGAATATACCATTTACAGAAAACTAGTAGAGAGTTTATCAAAAAGAATTACAGAAGTTATAGAACAGAAAACAAAAGTACATAATAAAATATTAAATATTAACAATTTATTACTAAACAAAGCTATATATTAACAAACTTTGTTGTATCTATTTAAATTTATATGTACTAAAAATTATGAAATTTATAAGGATTTCTAATCTTGAACATGGCTGAATATAATTCAAGTAATTAAATTAATTAATCCAGATTATTGTCGAGATCAGAGTATCATCGAGGGAATGATACCACCTTTCAGTGCATCTTGGTACTCCTGCGTCTTGTTCTCGACGATCACTCGGTTGTCCTCGAAGATCTGGGGCATTCTGTGATACCATTCGAAGACCACGCTGTTGTTACTTATCTCGCTCTCCGTTAGCAGCCAGTAATCCGACAGGAACGCGATGTGCTCGATCACATCCAGCAGTCTGAGCTCCAGGCTCTTTAGAGTGACGTCACTGGTAGTTCGGACAAACTTGATGAGTTCCATCAGAGCCGCGGTATTGGGAGGTGGGGTGAGGACTCGCTCGGATATAGCTTCATATTCCGCTATGGCACTGGATACAGATTAGTTTGAGAGAAATGAACACTATATAATGTTCCGGGATAGAGAATCATAGGGGAAACTCAAATTAATTGTTCACAGAATAACTTAAAAATTACTCCGCAATTAATACCACGTGCTAAATGCAAAAAAGTTACAGTCTATGCATGTTTTATTATAATAATCTCTCGTTGCATATAAATAAAAAAATAATACAAAGTTCAAGTTTTGCATAATCATTATAATTATCTATATAGTTAAAAAATTCATGTTAAATTTAACACATTTTGTGTCTTCCAAAGATCCACTCAAATTTTAACTACACAAAGTAAATTGTTAGAAAGTAAAAATAAATTACAAAAGAAATTATAACATAAAAAATATAACGTTGACACGTTGACACGATTGTGGAATCATATTTTTTCAGTAAAATTAACATTTATAATATATAAATTAATACACTTCATTCATTTATCTTAAAATTGACGTTTTAAAATATATTATTTTTTATTACTTATAATTTATCGTCTTACTCACAAATTGCATTATTTTAACAATAAAAAGTGTTGAATATCAATTTAATATAAAATATTTAAATAATAGAATCACACAATGTTAAATTAACAAGCAGATATATTAAAAATTCAACACCAAAATTTTAATATGGACTAATTTCAACACATAGACGTCATATAGAACGTTTTCTACTACATGCTCCAATAAAATATGTGTGGTCCTCTCAAAGTAATGATTATCTTTACAGAGAAAGCTATCATAGTGACGTTAAAACGTATTTGAGGCAAGAAATGCAATAAAGTATGGGATCTGACTTAAGAGAATTACAAATCTGGTGCAGCCCATAAATTGGAATATAATAGGACGAACAACTATGTTGGATATAGTCACGTACTTATATATTAGATGCAAGATATATTGGATAATTGTTAAATAGTAGAAATGAACAATCTCGAAATATAACCGTAGAATATGTGTGTAATGAATGAGTCGCTTAATTATGTTGAATTTATAAAGATTTAATTTAAATACTGAAGATGATCTGAGATGACAGATCGTTTAAATATCTCTATGTATTAAATACAAATAAATTTAAATTCGCTACTGTTATCCAGCGTTCGTGGAATAAGCCTTTCAAACCAAACAATCAAATGCAATAAAATAATGACTTATAATAAATCTTACTAAAAAAAAAGCTGTAAGATTTAAAAAATAGGTTTCGTCTCTTAAATCAATCTTTAAATAATGAAGTCCATGCTATGCACAAATCTGCCAAAATATTAATTAAAAGCTAATAAATTGCGAAAAGTTAAAAGTAAAAATTAATAAAGATTTTTAATATTTAATTTTAAAAAGTTTTAGATGCGTTATATATATTTAATATTCACTTCTTCGCCGTATTCTGATATCGGTGGACAAGACGCTGAATTAGTAGTCCTTTGAAATGCTCAACGTTCTCCACCACGGCCGTAACGAAGGGCGCGTGAGAAACTTCGAAGAATCCCGCGAAAACTGTCCTCTCGATATCGATCGGTATTCTTCCGACGAGATCGTGATAGAGTTTAATTTTCTTCTCGTACTCCTCCAGCTTCATCCTCTCGTTTAGCAAGAAAGCCTCCGTCCGGCCGAGTTCCTCGTCGTTGTAGAGCTGAGCGAATCTGCAAAAAAAAACGGACGTTATCGCAGCCACCTGCGGCAATAAGATCGATAAGTACTTTCTCAACTCTGCCATCTTCTGCTCCGGGATTATTCTTTCACGATCAATCAGCTGATTTATCTGTCTCTTGAGCCGCTCCACGATGGTCTGCGATATCTGCGGCTGTGAAGCGCACATAGAACTGTTTGTAATAATAATTTAAGAGACAAGTATTTTAACAATTTACGATTTATTATGTAAACATAAATATATGTAATTTCATTGTTTTTACACATAAATTTATAAAACGTGAATTTATAAAATTGTGGTTCTTTAAAATTATTACATGATTTTATATAAATAATAGTTATAACAATTATTACGTATAAATTTAAATTTTTAATGATAATTTTTTATTATGTATACAGGATTCGAGATAGACAAAATATGACAAAATATAATGTGAAAAATATGCCATCAACTTATTTCATTAATAAGAAGTTGACCTTATTATAATTTGCCTTAAATACAGATTCTATCCTTGTTGGGTCAATATATGTCATACATGCTTGAAAAGTATAGTAGCTGCAATCCCAGTAAACAGCAACTAGCAGTAACATAACGTCAATATTACACTTTTACACACTTAATTGTATAAACACATATAACATAATATATATTTTTTACGTAACAGTTATATTGTTAAATGCGAAATTATAATATGGATATTACGTTATTATTACTTTATGTTTATATATTATTCTTCTCTGACAGAACATCTTCTAATTATTTAAAACATATTAGAGGAGGAAATTTGTTTCTCACTTTGCTCTTCAAAACCATAAATGATATTTAAATCAGAAAACTACATTGGTTAGGAGAAATGAAGAAATTTTGGGGAATAAAGGAAAATTTTTGGAAAATAAAATAAGAAAAAAGTTTCCTTCTCTCCAATATCGCTATATAAACAATTAAAAGACATTTTACTAAAAGAATAGTATGACATTCCATTGCTATTCCAGCATTGAGTGACTGTTCCAACAAGAATAAAATGTATATTAAAAATAAATGATCCAATTTCTTATTAACAAAACAAGCAGTAAAATAAATAGTTAGGTGTTAAAATTATTCCGTCTATCTCTTGTATGTGTAAACAATTATTGAAATTGAAAATTAGTACATATATATTCTAGATAGTTACGTAATAATGAATTAAAAGATAGAGACAAGAGAAATGATTTTATTCCGATTTTTATTTTATGATCAAAGATTTCAGAACAGGAAGTCAGTTCTTCACTTGGATCTTCATATTTTATGATGTGGAACCTTGAGAAATTCTTGAGGTCCTGCCCAATCAAGGTAGAGTTGTGTCTCTAATCTTTCAAAATTCCTCACGGCATCGCATATCGCCCTGAGAATGTCGCAAAGCGATTCCTTAAATTTGTCAAAAGATGGTTGGAAAGCGAGTTCCTTGGAGACCACAACGATGCTCACGTTAAAGCGGCAAGCTACGGGCTGTGGAGAAATACAAAAGAGATAGTACGAAACGGTATGGCTCCCTTTGCCTACAAATCATTTGTCTACAAATCATTTGCCTACAAATCATTTTTCTACAGTATCGTTTGCTTACATCACTTTTGCAGACAGTTCGTTTGCGCAAAAAAATTATTGTCTACAGCTCGATTACCTACATGAATTTTTGAGCACAAATAAAAATTTTAGAAACAGAGTTACATTGGCCTTGTATTATCTATTACATATACAAGTATTGCCTATACTTTGATATTGGCCCCAATATCGGCCAGACAATGTATTGCCAATATTGGCCATAAATTGGGGCCCCCAATATTGGCCGAATATTGGAACGCCAATTTGTAGCCAATATTAGCCAGAAATTGAGGCCCCAATATTGACACAAAGTAAAATTTCAGAAAAATTCATTATCACAATTATATCTATTTCTGCAAAAATTAATTAAAAGTGAAATTTAATGTTTATAATTTCAAAGCTTTAAAGAAATCTATAAACCTTTTTTTTTTCGGAGTATTATTTGCTCATAATTTACAAGAAAACAAAATTAATGTCTGTTAATAATTCGTGTGAAAATCAAGATAAAAGCAAAAATTAAAATTCTAGGAAATTAAAAAAAAATGGTTTTACAATAATACCTACTGATTTACGAAAATATTATAAAAACAAAGTGGAAAGTTCAAAAATTTTTTAAAAGATGAAAATTTTTTTACTTTTCTAGATACTATTCACTCATAATTTGCAAGAAATGCAGAATAAATGTCAATTAAATCTTCAGGTGAGAATCAAGATAAAAACAAAAATGAAAATTTTAGAAAATCCAGAAAGGTAATTTATCAATAATACCTACTTAGGTGCAAAACTGATATAAAAACAAAATCGAAAGTTTAAAATTTAAAAGAGAGAAAAATCGTTTATATTTTTCTGAATACTATCAGCTCATAAGTTACAGGAAATGTTGATTAAACGTTAATTAAAATCATTTTATTACTGCGTTTTGTTACTGTGTTTTTTTCCTGCATTCTTTGAATATCTAAAGATGGCACAAGATGCCGAGACATGGAATGTAATGTAACGTAATGTAATAATATATCATCAAATATCTTATAGTAATTAAGTAATTAAGAATGTACAGATTTTAAATGGCTCATATTATATACATCAATTGTTTAAGTTTGACTCTTATATTTGCTCTTCTATTTTCTTGATATTAATCAAAAGCTTTGCATGACAATCAAAGTAAAGACAAAAGTGGGAATTCTAGAAAAAGTTACGTATCAATAATACTATCTGCAAAAAAAAATTAAATAAAAACAAAGTCAAAATCTTAAAATTTGAAAAAGAGAAAAGTTATTATTGTTCTAAATACCATCCTCTAATAACCTACAGAAGATGCAAAATAAACAACTTCTAAATTTCGCTATCAGCTGTCATCTTTTGTTTATGACTTTTAAATCTCCAATTGATTGTCATAACATCTGGGTTACGTGCGCGATAGGGGCTCAAGGCGATGAACGAGCGGACAGCCTTGAAAAGCCTTGATAAGCAGAAATTGATGGAAATTGTGTCTCGTGGTGTTCCAATAACGCTCGCGCGACAGCGGATAAACGGAGGAAGGAAACGCCGAACGCGTGCGTGTTTCCCACGTCTGAAAATCATTTCGCGTCGATCGCAAAGGCAGATATGTATATTCACCTTGCCGTTCACGATGTAATTAACGAAATCCCGCAGAGAGCATTTGCAGACCCTTAAAAGCTGCTCCTCCATCACCTTGCCGGCACAATCGAAGAACCGTTTGAACTGCTTACGTCGCAGCGGGCTGGGCACCATATTCTTTCTGTTATTCTGTAAAGGAACGAATTAAAAAATCAAAGCTTCTCGCTTTTAAGGATGTACTACATGTATTATTTCATAATAATATTTTAAAATTACAAAAAAGTTATATGTAACGATAAATAATGCAAAAGGGCAAACTTGAATCAAACGCGAAATGCGGTTGATAAATAAAAAATTTACATAGAAAGATTAAATCAAAGTCAATATTAAAAGTAGGTAAAGAAATTTCGAACGTTTCGATTATATCTTTGGACCATCTTCAACGTATATATCATCGCAGAGTCATAATGTACGATTAATCCATTAATCCAAGGAAAGAATTACAGATTGTTTTATGTTGTATTTGAAAGTGATACGAAAAGTTTGGTGGCGATTTAAAACGTAATTAAAAAATTATTTATATAAAAATAGGCATATTTTAAAAAAATAAGATAAATAAGAAAATTTTCATTTAAACTATAAAATTGTATTGTTAGATATAAATTTGATCTGTTTTTTACGAATAAACATTCATTTTTATGTAAAAAGTATGAATTTTCAATTCCAGTCACTTTTCGCAAAGACTGTACAACTAATACATCTTTAAATAGATTTATCATATAAATAATGAGCAAAAATAATAAACAAATAAACAAACAAAGAAAGTGAAGAGTCGAGAAATCCAGAAATAACTTTTAATTTATTCCAAAATTCAGCCGTCGGGCACAAAATTAATTTAATAAATACTTGGGTAAATAAAAGAAATAAATATAAAATCCATGAAAGCTTAACAGAAGACAGAGAGAATAAAAATCAAGCAAAATAAAGTTGGTTTGCCTGATTCTTCTTTTAATGTAATATAGCGATATTTAACATTTTATTTCTTTTTCAATGTTTTACCACGAGAAATATCTCTTGAATCCCGCTATACCAGACATTCTTCAGAATTCGCCGATTGGCGACGATCTGACGAGCGATTAGAGTGTGAAAATTCGTCAGATCCCAGCTTTCCTTGTGCACGACGACGTGCTCCAAATTGATCAGCCGAAATGGACTGAAAGAATCGACGTTATTCGCTAGAACAAGTCACGACAGCGCAAATCAAACGTGTTCATAATTCCGATCGATACCTGAAATCGCGAGCCCACTGCTCCAGAGTCATTCGCATGCAGGGATTTATCAAATACAGATCGGTATGCAGAATTTCGCGGCAGTGCTCTATCTGCTTCCGTGAGTCCGGCAGAATATACCGCTCGTCCTCCTGAATCATGTCAAACTGCAACGCGATCGGCACAATTAAATCGCCGACGGCAAGAACTCCGATCTCTAGTCTACATTTCGCAGTTTACAAAACAAGCATCGAGACAATGAAATAAAATAAATCAACGTTCACAATACATTTTTGTTACTACAACAGTTATCTACATATGAATCGGATTTCAGTAACTCCGTAAGTAAAAAAATCTATTTTTTGGAGGATTGAAAAAATGTTCTAATTTTTAAAACTGCAATGCTAAAAGTAATTAAAAATTGTAAAAATATGTGTAAATTGTCTTATTATCTCACGTATTAATTTTGAATGGAACATATCGCTTTTAAAATCTATTTCTTAAAATAACTAAAAATGAATATTAAAATATTAATTACTTATGTCGTTTTTTAAGAAAGTGAGCATTTCCATACATATGACACAGGATTTTTTAATTAGGAAATTCTGTAAATGTAATGACAGTCTTCTAGACGTTATAAAATAACAGGTTGTATAAATAAACGACATTATAATAAAATAAACGATATTTAGCTTTATTGTTAAATAATATACAAAAAAGTACAAAAAAAGTAAACTCATAACTCATTAAATTCCAATATGCTACAATATTTCATTAATGAGTGTATTTTTATTGTATAATGTAAGAAGACTTAAGTCACTATATTGTGTCTCACACTAAATTATAATAAACTTGATATCTAGGAAAGAAATACTCGATTAATGTGGTTTTTAAAGAAAATCATGTATCTACCTCCTGATTCTGAATCCCCTGATATCTCAATTTGGACAAAAATCGACTTACATGATTTCTGAAATAATCGATTCAATGTACGTTGAGATAGAAAATCTTGTGTCACTGAATATTTGAAATTTAAAATTCTCAGATTTCAATGTCCGATTTAAATGTCTATTTTTAATAAACGTAAGCCTTAATATTTCACATTGAAATATTATTCGACATTTTTCTTATACTTGAGAATCTTGTCGATAAAATATTAAGCTTATCTTCAATTACTTCCGATCTGATTTTATTCTCAAATTGATATAGAAGTCTCATTTATAATCCGATCTTTCTTCCGATAGCCAACCTGTGATGGATGTTCCTCGAAAGGATCCGCGAGCGCGAACTCGACGATAGCCTTCTTCATGTTCTTTGTGAAGTCCTCCTTGATCTCGAGGATCAGATCACCGGCAAAATCGGGAAATTTCACCCGTAGGCTGCCGGGAACCAGATCGAGTATCGCCTCGACGAAAACGTCCTCGATGCTCACCGTGCGAATTGTATCGACTCCGTTGCAAATGTAATAATAATATCTATTGACGTCCTTATCGTCACTCAGATCCACATCCATTTCCAGTTCTGGTTTCACTATCAAACCCACCATAAATCTAATCGCAAGGATCGAGATTCATTTAAAGCTTCGAACTTCTTCCAAGAGAATAATACAATAATTAATCGGGTATCATTATATTTTCTTAATTCGCATTATTAATAACATAAATCGTTTCACTTTATATTAAGTAATTGGTTTAGCATCTGTTGAGTAATTAGTTTTCATCCCTTAATATATCCTCATACATTTAACATTTTTTTATAATTCAATTCAAATTTAATTTTTTATTATAATAATTTTATAATTTTATTAAGTTAATATAGTTACGTAGATTTATATAAATTAAATAATTCAGATTTAATTATATTTACGTTGACTGTGCCACATGTTTAGATCTGACGTAAAAAAAATACTTGAAAACTTATGTTTAATTACTGCCTTGACTTTGATTGCACCGAGTAAATATTCGGAATTATTTGGACATACAAATTTCGGATTTGCTTTTTGTACCTGCGAAACTTCTCCTCGCGAAGGCGTTTCACTGTGTGAGGTGCGCCACGCAATTTTTGTAACTTTCCTTTAATTAGCGCCTCTCCTTTCCTCTTACATCTTTTAGGACTCATCAAGTCCGACGGTAGAGAAAACAGCGGTTCCACCTTCGTGTCGAGGATCTTCGGTATTCGAATCGCATCCTCGGATTCGTACCTTCGTGCCTTCGTTTTTTCCAAACGAGATGAAACTTCCATAATCAATCACAATTATGACAATTAATGTCACAATTATGCGACATTTAACAGAATTCTAATTTATCTCTGGAAAATATACAATAATATCACTGTTCGCGAAACTTCAAGCAATTTAATTCATACACGACCTTTCTAGAATAAAATATTTTAATATTGCTACGAATATTAATTAAATCCCGAATGACAAAGCGCGAAATTACATTAAATTATAAACACGCGTCAGGTATACATTTGAGACAGAATATTTGTAAAATATGCAACTAGATAATTATTTCATATAACTTTCGGTTATTATTGACGTTAAAATTAAAACATATTTTTACGGATTTGATCTCAGATAAGTTTATTCATCTCAAAAATTTATTCAGATAAATAAAATATTTTATTTAAAAATGCTGTGTTACAATTATAATAAAACTATAATAATGTTGTGAAAATAATATCAAATGAGGGATATAATAGATATTATATAATAGATAATATAATATAAAATAATATAAAAATATAGGAAAATGTAACCAAATACAATATAACGTAGGTAGATACTTAAAAAAGAATATGTCATTTTAAGTTATGTTAAGTATATAGTTAAGAATACATTTCTAACAATATACAAAATATATAATATATAATAACATTAAATAAAGAAGACACAATAACATTACTACAATGTAATTATTAGTTTAAATTAGTTCTATATGAATTGGAACATTTTTCAGAAATACTCAGAAATATTCGGAAAGTTTACATCTTTTCTCAGAATTTTTCAATTGAATTCTGAAATATTCTGAAATTTCTCATTCAAATATTTTTAAATTTTTTAGATTTTATAATATCTCATCAGAAATTATACTTACAAAAATTCTTAGAAATCTTACGATATTTTATAATTAACATATATGAAAAGTTCTGAGAAAAGATGTAAATTTTCTGAGAAATGTTCCAATTTGTATAAAAAATGAGAAAGTTATAAAATTATATAGAAATTCTGTGAAAAATTATTCTAAAAAATTATATGAAAAACTCTGAGAAAAATTTCCACCAGGGAACACTTACCCAAACAATTTATAATTGCAACAATTATTATTTCAAAATATTTAGAGAGCATTTTTTCTCAAAATTTTTATACAAATTGAAACACTTTTCAGAAACACTGGAAAAGTTTATACCTTTTTTACGTATAAATTCTAAAATACTCTACAATTTTTAAGATTCCTTATTTTATAATTTCTGAAAAAATATCTTAAACTTTTTCAAATTTTATAATATTACAGAGAAATTATAGAATGAGAACTTTTAGAAATAAAATATTTCAAAATTTATATACATGAAAAATTAAAAAAGAAATGTACTTTCTCGGCATTTCTGAAAAGTGTTCCAATTTGTATAAAAAAATCTGAGAAATTTTCTTATAGATAAAACAATTTTGAAAAATTCTAAAATTTATATAAAAATTCTGAAAAATTATATAAAAAATTTTCACCAAGTACTAAAAGGGGACAGAGGCCTCGAAAACGCCCTCTTGATGGAGAAATGATTACGGATTTGTGGTGTATTCTAACCTTCAAACACGGTGAGTGTTTTGCACCGCTGAATCGCCGCGAAATAGCTCTAGATTTGCGAAATCAGCTCGGTCTGCCACGAATATTCGCAGACTAGCGTCTCGCGTAATTAACAGCCAAATTGATCCGCATTCGTGCGAGCCACGCGTGTCCTCGTGTCATTCATGCATCCGGAGATTCTCAAACTGCACCCTCGATCGCAGTTTCTAGGCAACGTAGGCGATCGATTCGGCAGAGTTAACGAATCCCCCGAACCTCAGTGAAATCGGCGAGCGAAGACAGTCCTCGCATTCGCATCTCTTTCCTGTTTCCCCTTCAGCGAGAAGCAATCCGATCCTGCGTGCGATTCTCTTTTAGGTTATGTTTCAGGAACCACCTGCGTCTCGATTGTCGCGGTAGCCTGAGACCCAGAACGGCGCGAAATGTCACGATGTGACCTTGCGATTTCCTCGAGAATTTACATAATCTGATTTTTCCTTCGTGACACATTTTCTTTCCTATACTCAGCATTTGTATCAAACGGAGTTGGTCGTATCAAAGGATCTCTGTGAGGATAAATTTTACACCTTTGATATGTCATAACTCAAAAACACTCCATTATTGATAGTATCTATGATCATCTTTTGTTCATCATATTATAAGTTATATTTCTATACCACATTTTATCCAAGAGATGTCTTAGGAATATCCTTAGAATGTTATAGCTTCAGGACGCAGCTGTTTAATGCTTTGGAGCTGATATCAAAATCTATAATACGTTTACTATTAAATCTGTGATGTCCATTTAGTTTATATTAGTCAAAAGGCACTAATTAATTTCAAGAAGTTCAAAACTCGTAACTTGTTTGGAAAGAATCAATACCAAGTGTATCTTAATAAAGATAATCGATAAGACTCCGCACGTATAATCATGTGGAAAATTAGATCCCTGCGTTCAACAGAAAAAAAAACAGCTTTACAAGTTTTAAGATTCTGCAATATGATTGGTGATACATTTGGATCCAATGAGGAATTGAGAACAAGACCAATTATATTAAAGAATTTTACAACAATACAAAGCTGCTTTTGTTGTTAAACACAATCATATAATTCCACATAGCATATATCTCCAAGGAACATCCTAAAGACGTCCCTATATTTTCTAAATATTCTGAGGACATTCCTAAGACGTCTCTTGGATAAATGTGCTTATAAATGTAGGAATATAACTTGTAATATGATGAACAAAAGATCATAGATAGATATCAATAATGGATAATTTTTGAGCTGTAATGTATCAAAGGTGTAAAATTTATCCTCACAGAAATCCTTTGATAGATCATAGCTAAAAAGTTATCCATTATTGAGTTATTATTTATGTTTGACATCTTTTGTTCATTATATTATGAGTTACAGCATATATGGAAACTAACTTATTTTATCAGAATCCAATTTTTCATATTATTAGTGGATGTAACATTAAGAAAATTAAATTAACATATATTGATAATAAATTATTTATTACCGCAGAAATTAATTTAATATATGTTTTAGATGATTCCGGCTCAGATATTCCGCCTAATTCACACAAATGGCCTGCTTTGGCAGGCCACAAATAAATCTCTGCTAGCTAAGCTGCGCAAGAAGACTGGCTACACATTTGCAAACTGCAAGAAAGCTCTGGAACTAAACGAGAATGATTTGGATAAGGTAAGAGGCTCTACGACTGCTTAAGCATGCGTCCTGCGACTCTAATCGACTTACGACGGAATCTCTTAGTTCTTCCTTACTCCAGGCTGAGAAGTGGCTGAAAGAACAGGCACAGCAGTACGGTTGGACCCAGGCAGCCAAGCTGAAGGACCGCAGCACCAGCCAAGGACTGATCACGGTGACAGTAGATGGGAATCATGCCGCACTGGCCGAGATTAACTGCGAGACTGATTTCGTCGCGCGGAACAAGAAGTTCCATAGTCTTGCAGAGGCAGTGATCTCCGCTGTATTGAACCATGCAAAATCCCAGGACGTTCAGAACGAAGTACAACGGACTATTTTCCATGCAGACAGTCTCAAAGACCTGCCAGCCGCAGACGGCAAGTCTCT
Organism: Trachymyrmex cornetzi; assembly: GCF_001594075.2. Classification (NCBI taxonomy): domain Eukaryota; kingdom Metazoa; phylum Arthropoda; class Insecta; order Hymenoptera; family Formicidae; genus Trachymyrmex; species Trachymyrmex cornetzi. The sequence goes on along the minus strand of NW_017296848.1, from coordinate 192,221 downwards.
GAGTGACCATTCTGCCTTGACTATCGGCAACGTAGGCGAGAATATCAGTCTGAGGCGCGCTCTCGCCATCAGCGTACGATCGCCGGATGTGACACTGTTTGGCTGCACTCATCCAGCACCGATGAATCCTATACCTATATCCTTCGGCAAATACGGCGCCCTTGTAGCCATCAAGTGCGAGAACAACGATAATATGCTGGGCACGCAGCTTTGCCAGCATATTATTGGTAGGTTTTATCTGTCACAGGGATACTCTTGATGCTATAAATCAGGCCTTTATAGTAGGAGCTCTGGAGCTCAAATTGGACAGGCCTATTTATAGTAGGCCTGTCCAATTTGAGCTCCAGAGCCAAAACGCAAGGTTATCGATGCGGAAAAATTCAATTTGGGTAAGATTTTGGAGACTAAAATGTTGATACGTATCTGAGTGACACTTATCAACACTTTGGTCTCTGAAATCTTACATTGAAAATTTTTGCGTTGGCTCCGGAATTCAAATTGGACAGGCCTAAAATAAATGCTTTGAAACATTCTTTTATTGATCAGTTAGTAAAATTCTTTCTTCTGGTTGGTCAATTAAACTTTGAAGTATTTGTAGCGTTAAGTGGACTGCACCTTGGATAATTGGATTGAAAAAATAAAGGACGACATTCACATTGTTTCTTCTTTGTAGGCATGGATCCGCAGAAAATCGGTAACCCGCAGGTGGATGAACCGCACGACAATATGGACGAGGAGCAGTGCATGATCTATCAGGAATTCCTGCTCGATCCTAGTCTTTCTGTGCAGCAGTTGCTAACGGAAACGCATGCTGAAATCGTTGACTTCGCGCGTTTCGAGATCGGTGAGGAACTTGACGAGGAGTCACCACTAAAGAGCGCTCAGACTTGCGGCTGATGTCAATTGCAATGTCCGTAAATATCTGATTGTTTCTTATTATCAACCATTAATATTAATTTTCACGATATTACTTTAATTATGAAATCGAAGAAGAATAGAGATCGTGTGAACACAAATTTTTAAATTGTTTATATATCTTTAACAACAAACGTTTATAAAACGATATTACAAAAACAATAGGCAACTAAGAGCTAGTACACAGTTATTATTAATGTACGTTACAATTCTTCTTTATTCTTCACCTATACATATATTTCCGACGTTTCGGCTGCTTTTTTCAGCCATTTTCATGGTATAACATTAGGCTTAATAATCCAAAAATTTTAATGCAATTGTTCTGAATGTAGGCGCAATTAGTCAAGCCAGAGTAATTCTCCATTTGATCATGCGAACGGCTCTTCTTAACAAGTCAAGATTTGTAAGATCAACCAATCTTACATGATCAAATGACTGAAAAAAGCAACTGAAACGTCGGAAATATGTACAGGTGAAGAATAAAGAAGAATTGTAACGTACATTAATAATAACTGTGTATTAGCTCTTAGTTGCTTATTGTTTTTTTGTAATATTGTTTTTAATATTGAGAGCTTGATTAATTTATATTGTTTATAAAATGTTTACGAAAAAAAGATTAGATTAATATTACTCTCAACTTTGCCATTATGTATAGTGTATCGCATTATTGTAATAAAATCGATGATAGTCTAGCATAAAATTTAAAGCATCATTATTTCATTAAATCTTTTGACGTGTACAGTTTGAAAATTTCAAATTTGTATTAAATTTAACACACACACATATTTCATGGTTTACCCAAATATTTGTATTAATTTACTAACAAGATGAGTATGTTAGAAAGATATAAACATTATGTAAAAATTATTTCTTGAATAAAATTAACAGTTATAATATATTAAATTAACTCGAATATGTTAAAAATTTGACATAAATATATTTTAACAAGATTTTGACACAAGTACAAAAATGTTTTTATTGTATCAAATTTTAAGATTCATCACGGTCATAAAGAATTAAATTATTATACCAAAATCAAAAATTCATATGAATGTTTTTCATTGCATTTTTTTTGTTTCCTTTAATGTTTCTTTTTTATTATTTGATTAATTCGATAAAAATGAAAGAATATTTCATACTAGTCACCAACATTACTTGAATATTAAAATGAAAAAAATATAAAAAAGTAAAATTACGATTCGAAAATTGGTATGTACAGTTAGATAAAAGTATACGCTACGAAAGATTCTCGCGATACAAAGTGCTTGCAGAAGCAACCTTTGCTTTGATATTTTTCAGCCTCCTCGCGAGCCGGACCGATTTCCACAGCCACATCCGAGAATCCTTCTTCCAATAGGGTGCGATATCTGCAGGGGAATGCCGGGTGCCCTGCAGGATAAATCCTTTCCTCAATCCTTTCCTATGAGTCTTAATTTTTAATTCTTTTCTGTACAGTATGCTCTTTAAATTAAATACATGTATAATAAATAAACGTATCCATATACAAAAAATTAAATATACAAAACTACTTTAAATTCTTGTGTTCTGTATATTTTTTTTATTATATATTATTACATATACTATACCTTTTTAATATTCTTGAGAATAATTTATTTAATTCTTTTTGAATATCTCTGACAATATATTTTTACATAAATGTTGAGTTTTGAAAAATCAATCTGTTTTCTGAAAGATCAAGTTATGGATAAATTATGGATAAATAAAGACGTTCATACCTGAAAAATTAAGATTTCTGGTCCCTGGACTACCAATTCGAAGGTAGATTTTTCTCTCGTCTTGAAAACTGGAACGGTTTCCTCCTGCTCGGAATCATTGAAGTAATCCGTCTGCATGTAATTTGTTCTAAAGCCTGGGTGATTTGTCGTCTCAAGCTCCAGACTCTCCAAAGCGGACGTGAAATTCCCAATATCCTTGCAAGTCCCAATTCCAACCTAAATAAAGTTTCATCAAGAAAACGCAATTATTTTCATATTAAAGTGTTTAATTTGGATGGATATAAAATTGAAAAGAAAAACTGTACATCAGCAGCTCGTAATTTTAAAAGAATTAATTAAAAATTATATTTACTAATTTATTAATTTTTCAATACATAATATTTTTTATTTTTTATTCTTAATTAATTATTATGTATATTATATGTTTTTTTATATTTGTCAATTCATTGAAAATTTATCCGTACAGCCGTTTTAATTTAAAATTGAAATAAAAAATAAAATTGGTTTAATTAAAAAATCGAAACTAAATAACAATAATTAAATGAAATCGTTATAGTTATAATTATAGATGGAATTAAATTGCTTTTAGAAATTTGATTTATGAACATGTTTAATTTCAATAAACCTGAATTCCTTGGGAGCAAACGTTATGATCCAGAACTGCAGCAGCGACAGCATCCTTCGTCCTCTCCGCGGGATGATCGTTCTCATCCCACTTCAAGTTCTCGACTGTCCGGAAAGAGAAAGTGCACGTTGTATGTTACAAGGAGGTTCGCAACGAGCGTCTCTCTACCTCGATGTACCGCTCGATTGATCCGATTCCTCGTTTCGCCAATCCATCCTCGCGCCGTCGAAGGGTGGCAAGACGGAGGCAGCCCTCTGACATTTGTCGACGAGACTCGCATCCCTCGCTTGCCGCCTTCGAGCTGTCAGGGAAAAATGCGCAGCGAGCGCACTTTGTTTCAAGGACCGGATCGAACTGAATTTATATGGCTTCAGGAAACTCGATGCTCGATTAAAAGAGACCCTCCTGTGCTGAGATTAGACAGAGAATAGTACAAAGAATAATATATATCTATACTTACGTCTTGTACATATGTATATAATGCGATATCAAAATGAAAAAAATGAGTATTATTTTTTACATCTTTTTCTGTTAAAAAAAATATACTTTAACTATTAACTATGTGTTACGTATGTATATATTGTTACGTTATTTATAATATTTATATTATAGGATAATTGTAAAGCTTTTGTGCAACTTTAATCTTTTGTAACTTAAATAACTTAAATAACTTCAACTCTATAAAAAAAAGTAACAGAGTTCATTTCAATTTTACATATATTTATTCTTGAGACTGTATTTTTCAACACATCCGCCAAAATTCTAAAAGATCCATATTTTTTATATCAGTCCAATTTAAAATTTAGGGAATTAAACAACTCCTTTAAATTTATTGGGGTTGGGGGTATTTCCAAAATATTAGATTTTTCAAAAACTTATGAATATACGGTTATAAAAAATTATTAAAAACCATAAAAGTTTCGTCTAAAAAAAAAATATTTACACCTCACAATAACGAACCAAACATTTTACTAATTTTGATATCTGCGTGTAATAATTCTTATTATTTTGTTAACCCTATATTGAAGGCGAACAAAGGAATCGAAACGTCTGTATTTAACTTCTACAAATACATATAACTTTTACAGAATTCCATCAAGTGGCTTTCACGAACCTTATTTAATGTAACGATTTCTTTTTGCTCGAAGTCTTTGTGTTTACACATTTTTCATTCAACCTGCTCTATCTCTGTCCAATCACGATTACGGTTCCCCATTGATTCTGCCAAGATCTATCCCAGCTTCTTGCATTCTTACGAGAAGCGCGTTTAACGCACGTAGAAGCGGAACGGACCGCGCGAGGGGCCCATTACGTGTTCTAGGACGTGTAATAAACCGCCGTGCTCTATCTATCCGTGGCGAGGTAACGTTGGAAAGGCAGCGGACCTCGGAACAGGTGTGCACGTGTGTGCGTTGTGCCTCACGGCAGCGGCGGCGCGCTCGCGCTCACGCAGGTACCACGTATTCATGAGGCCGCAGCTCGTCCTGGGCCGCCTGCCGTTGCCGGTCACGGCTGGCCGGCCGGAGTTCCGGGGCCCACTTCCGGACACTCGGCCGTACGGCACCGCGCCGATGTGGTCTCGTTTTCAGCCCGGGGAATATCTGTTGTTTCGCAGTGTACAGTTAGCCGCCGCGCATCATACGCGAGCGGAGCTCGCGCGTCCTGCTCCTTCGCGCGTGTCCCTCTCCGCAGTCCGCGTGGTAGAAGCGATTTAAATGGGCCCCGGCTTCTCCGAGCCACGAGACACCACAGAACAATGGACTTTCCCAGGCGGGTGAGTGAGATCGTTCCGTTCGCGAGTCGCTCTCGGATCTCTACGATCGCACGGGGCGTTTTTAGAATCTTCGGCTTTAGGTTTTCCGGACTCCTTACGGCCCTCGTAGAAATTTAACGCTGGTACCGGCCAATTAAGTACTTGTTTTATTAAAGGTATTGTTAAGAGTACTTTTAGTACTGAAAATAAGTGACTAACTGGCTAGTATTAGTATTGAATTTTTATAAGGGAGAAATCTACTGGCCAATACTGAATATTTTAAGTATCAAGAGCACTGTTGTTCGATACTTTTAATACTCCAAATAAGTATTTAATTACTGTCTTTCAGTAATTAATTAACCAGTATAGATTTCTGTAGGGAGGGCGAGTTAAACTCATAATGTCAAATTTTATACCCAATTTCAATTATTTTCTACACAAAATCTGTTCTTATTTTAAATGTCTGAAAAAAATTAATTGATAAAGATAGTGTTTCTACATAAAACAAACACAAAAAGTGTAAGCCATAAATATAATTTTGCCTGTTTGGAGAAATAATGTTGAAGAAATCGATTCGCCGAAAAAAAAGGCATTAAAAAGAAGCACAAAGTATATTTTTCATGAATAATGTTTCTACATAAAATCTGTTAATATTTCTGACAACTTTCTGAAAAAATTATTCAACAAAAATAAAGTTTCTACGAAATATACACAAAAGAAAATGCAAGGAAGAAGATCACAAATATACTTTTGCCTGAAGGAATGATAGTGAATCAATTAACCGACCTTCGTATTTAATTCTGTAGTTGGTAGATAAATCGTCGAATACCTTCGAATAGGTCGAACCTTTAATTAATCCTCCGGAGCTGACGCCAAAATTAACACAGTTACTGACATGTCTAAAACCCCATACAGCACAGACGGGACATCCCTTAAATAAAGTAGAACATTTAATTTATGTTAATTAAAAGGCACTGATTAATTTAAATAAGAAATTTAAGGAACTCAAATGATTTTTATAACTCGTATAAAAAAGAATTAATACTGTAATAAATGTATATTTTAACACAAATAATTCAATTTTGAGGATACAATACAAAGAAAATAGAATTGTTTTTTTTTTTACCATTTCTATCTGTTTCATCATAAAATCTTTGAATCTAATTCTAGAGAATGACAAAGAATGACAATTGAGCCAGTGTTAAAAAAGAGTGGCTTAATTGTCAATTTTTAAAAGTGAAATATTAGATTTTCCACTTCAAAGATTTTAGAGAGATTGACCGAATGGAAAATAGACCCACGATTGAGAATTAAAAAAGAAATAAAAATCATGTGCCCCAATACCGAAATTCTACTTCTCAATTCCGCAGCCTTCACCTCACCTGTTACACCGCCATTGAACGAACGGGTGGCTAAGAGAAAAAAAAACGAGTCGTTCTCTCTCAAAGAGAGAGACTCGGCGGCTGTTTGCGGTCGAGCGACCGCGAATTCTCACCTTTTGCCGCGATTCCCGCGCAGAGATGTGGGCGACAGTTGCGACTTCCTGCCCTGTCGCACCGCGGGCGATGATCGTCGCGGATGATGCTCGGGCCGCGCGTGTGCGTGCGTGCGTGCGTGAGGCGAATGCGAGATGCGCGGGGCTCGTGTATGAATGAATCGCGGTACGCACGCACGCCGCACGCACACGCACACGCCGGAGGAACGAGACCAACACAATATGTGACGGCGGTCGGCAGCGGCATAATGGGACCCCGTCTTACTGGGATCCGATGTGGTTACGGGTCAATCAACTTGGGCCGAAAGCCAGCGGCACAAAAGCCGCTCATTTTCCTGAGAACAATGACAAATGCGGGTCGCGACGAGAAGTCTTTCGAAAAATCGTTCCTCTTGGAATCTGTCCGAAACGTCTGTTTTGATGGCACAAACGTCGTCTCAAAGTGTCATAAAAGCGTCAGAAAGGAACTGGATAAATCCTTCAGACGTTCTGACATTTTTAGATAGCTATACAATTTTTTAATTATTACACTTAGAGGAAGGTCACCGATACCGACTTTGTTTTTAGACAATATTTCTTAAACAAAAGGTAAAAATACAACTTCAAAAACATAAATACAAAGTAAAAAGTGTCTTCTATCAGATGGTATAAGCAATTTTTATAATGCTGTTTGTAATTTTGCAATAATTAAGTTTTTCGTAAGTTATGCAAAAATGAGCGTCTGACAAAATGAGCTCCAAAACTGATATAGTACGCAATAATACCAACATTCCTATTCTATAAATAAAGATATGTCCTATTCTGTAAAGAAAACTAATTTATGAAACTATAAACATTTAAAATGACATAATATTATCAATAATACAGTCACTATTATTTTAATTACGCAATTTGCAAAAGAACACCGTAAGAATTTTCTTCTCGGATTCATAGAATTGATTTTTAGCTGATTTGGTATAGAAATAAGCCACAAATATATGAATTATGAGTTTGTACTTCTTTAATTAGCTAAACAGATCATGATTTTATTAATAAAGTGCAATAGTTAGTTTTTGAGAAATAAGGGGGTGTCACTTTAGGAGACCTGTATCAGTATCGGCGAGTATAAAGTGCAATAGTTAGTTTTTGAGAAATAAGGGGGTGTCACTTTAGGAGACCTATGTCAGTACCGGCGACTTTCCTCTACTATTTAATGCGACGTTAAGAAGTGATGACTCGAATCATTTTGCATTTTAATCCGTCAAATAATTCATTTGTTAATTAATGAGACGTTAAAATTATTTCAAACAAAAATGTTCTCTCTCCTCGTCATTACATCTCGCACTACTTTTCCTGATATCATAGAACTTGGAAATTTTGTGATACACGCAATCGTTATTAGACCAAATACACGAGGATTAACTTGACGAATTAATCGATCGACAATGGCTCAACTCTTGCTAGAAAAATCTGTTATTGTATGATCTGCGTTCATTTTTGTAATTAATTTTATCACGTTAACTCAAAATTGTATTGACATCATTATTTTACTTATTTAATTATTTTACATACTGGAGATAGCCACACCTTGGCCGAAACGTTTATGTTTATTTATATGTTAACTTGATGAATTTTTGAATATATGACTTTCTCTAATGACATACGGCGTGTGGCTTTTTTGCTCTTTTATTTATATGTTGTTAATTAACTCTTTGTAGATGAAAAGATAACCCTTATAATAAGAATCTAAAAATCGAGTTTTATGATAAACAGATTATTTTTTTAGAATTTTAATTAAAAAGTTCCGAGAGCAGAATTGAATTCAGCGATCCCGAAAATCCTTAGAAAAGGACAAGTCTTCTTCAAATCTCTTTGTTAGAAAGCTCCGGTTCTCAAAGGGTTAATTAATTATTAATAAATTAAAATAATCCACTAAATAAACAGAAACGCATGTTCTTTGCAATTTGTGCAAAATGACTATTTTGTTCACACAAACGTCTATAAAAGCGTTGTATAAGAATAAACTATCTGGCAGAGTCCCGAAGTTTCTTAGACATTCTTTTAATAATTCTAATAGATAGCAATTTTATCAAAGGATTGTTTCGCATTTCCACCCAAATAATTAATTTGCTAATTAACTAGAATAATTAACCAAATTAATGGAATTGATAAACTTGTGTATAGCTTTCCAATTAATCGAACAATAATATAAATCAAATCGAACTATTATTACATATATATATTAATAAATATGGAAAGCGCTAAATTAAGGTTATACATATATTAATAAATATGGAAAGCTAAATGAAGGCAACCTTCTTTAACGTGCTAAACGCTCTTCCGGCCAAAGCTGCGTGTGATGCGTCAAGTGCGTCGAGCACATACCCGAGTGCACCTGCGAGACGGAGATCCTCTCGCGAGCTCTGGTATCCCAGTTTTCAGTTCACTCGCGAAGCGCGTCCGTTGCAAAACTCCTCGGCCCGCGCGCTCTGCGAATGTTACATCCGACGATGCTTTCGCGCACGCCGGAATTAATTACCATTAATTACCGTACGCGTGCGCCCATCGGACGGCCTTAGAATCCGTTTTCGAGTTCCAGCAATTTTCCGCGGCGAGAACTCATTTGAGTGCTTTGACTCCTCGTTCTCGACACGCGATCGCTGGATACCACTGTCTCGCGAGAGTCTCATCTCGACACACGTCGACTTGTCCGTCGTTTTGCGGTGTTACATTATTTTTTTAACGCGAGAAATAAAGTGCAACTAGAAAAGCTCTGAATCGTCGAGAGGAGAGGAATTTTTAAACAATCTTGTTATTTATTGTGGACGAATATGACGACTGTGCTGTACCCTGAAATTTTAAATACCGTCCCGCAGGACGACAGGAGCTGTCGCAGCGATGATTCCGGAGGCGAAGTCTTCAGGAACATTCCGAAGAACAGCAGCATCTTTCGAGTCTGGAGAATCGAGGTAATTATTAACAAAGATAATTACAATCCTGAATAACGCTAAGGTATTGAACTAATTAATTATTATTTATAACTTATTTCCTGGGAAAAAATGTTTCATACATAATTATGTATAATTATACAAAATTATACTAAATTATATATAATTATATGTGAAATTAAAATATTTTATATACAATTATATATAATTATGTGTATATAAAATATTTTTTCCCGGGTTGTTTCTTAGTATTTATTTACTCTATATAATTTTAAAGCGTTATTCATGGTCTTATTTTAAGACTATCTTAAGTATACATATTTTAAGATGCTTAAGATACGGCCTTCTGATTGGTTCGTGACATAATAATCCGGGAAAAAATGTTTCATATATCATTACATAAAATTATATAAAATTATATACAATTATATAAAAAGTTGACATATTTTATATATAGTTATATATAATACATATAACTTTTTTTTTCTCGGGAATATTATACTTAAGATATTGGTCTTAAATATAAGAACTGACGGCCTTATTTGCACCCAGGCTGGTATTCTTATATTTAAAACCAAAATTAATAACTGAAATAGACTCAAATGATTAAATCTAACAAGATAAGTAATGCCGATGTGAGCTAATACAGGATCTTATACATATTTAAGTCTTAAATACATGCAGTTTTAAGATGTCACGAACCAATCAGATTCTATAACATCTTAAGACATTTCTTAAAATAAAAACTGATTATGAATACCAGTCTTAGATATAATTATTGTTTCATATCGCATTTACGATTCGTTTCGCCTCATTTGGTATTACGTATTCGCTTTTGTTAAACAGGGTCTACGCGCTACGGTCGTAAGCAGTAACAATATGGGCCTCTTCCTCTCCGAGTCAGCGTACATTGTCTATGCCGTGTCCGCAAAGGACGGTGCACTTCCTTATCCGGGCATGCCGGTATATACTTTTACTTCAATTGTGTTACGTCATTATGAGAAAAACTGTACGAAAGCGTGAGCACCGCCTTGCCTAACAAAATCCACGCCCTGGATCCCAGAGTATAATTTTTCTTCAACTTGTAATTCTTCAAGTTTGCCATTGAAACATTCCTCCGCAAAGAAAATGAATTTCTCGCGCACGCGACTGTAATGTACAAGGAAACTTCATTAGAAATTAAAAATTATGGTATTTAAAAGAAAAGAAATCGCGGCGTTTAAAAAACTCAGCGATTAAACAGGATAAATACCCATTTAAGTTTTCTTTTCTTTTTTTTATTTTTTGCTTTATTATCCGATTGACATATTGCTCTCTTCAAAAGTAACACAGCTCAAAGAACAAAAAGAATAATTTTTGAGTCATTATATCATGAATGAGTTAAATAAATTATTCTTGATAATCAAAAATGAACTAACTTAACTTAAAAAGAATTGTCAAAATCGTCATATAACTCAAGAAGAGTGTTTTTAAGGGTTGCGAAATAAAAATAACGAAATGATATTTGATCATGTTAAAAATCTATATTCTTTTTGCAAATATTATTCAATTAATCAATAAGTAACTATTTGTCAAGTTGAAAAAATAGTTTCTCTCATTTTATGGGTAACTTAATTTTTGGGTCACTTTTGAAAGAAATCTAATACTAATCAATTTAATACTAATTAAAGACAGTAATTAATTGCTTTAATTTAAGTATTATATAGGAGCTGTTCAGTGTATTTAGAGTATATCCAAATAAATAATTAATTATCGTCTTAAAGTAATAAATTAGCCAGTATTAAATCTCTCTAAGAGAAAATAAGGGAACGACGACTTCTATCCTTTTGATAGATCAAGGATCTGAAGGACACCTCAGTGGTGCGCGCCATCCATTTCTGGATCGGCGCCGATTGCGACTCGACGGTGTCCGGCGCCGCGGCGCTCCGCGCCGCCGAGCTCGACTCGCAGACGTCGGCGATGATCCTGACGCGCGAGGCGCAGGGCCGCGAGAGCCCGCGGTTCCTCGCCTACTTTCGGCAGCGGCTGGTCGTCGAGAACCTGCATCACGAGCCACCCGACTGCATCCTGCACCGCGTCTCCGGGGTAGCTATGCCGATCCTGACCGAGCTGAAGAGAGTCCACTGGGAACACTTCAGCTGCCGGGACGTCATCCTGGTAGACGTCCGTTCAAAGTGCGTGACAGTTCAGGGCAATCGCGTACTACGCGACGCGAATAATTTTGCGTAATTGCCGGATGATGTCGTAATCTACCGGTGAAAGTTTCCGCCTGCAAAAAATATATATGCCTTTCGAGAACTGACAATGAATAATAATAGATCCGTTCCCTTTTAGCGTTTATATGCGGTTTAATTTATACTACCCAGGAAAATTTTACGATTTACTTGGAATGGATATTTTAGAAACAATTTCAATTTCCTGTCTGTTCCTCCGCCATTTAGAAATTTAAAAATTATCGTATAATCATCTCCTCTCTCTTTTTAACTTTCTTATTTTATAGTATAATTTAATTTTTTGCTTTTAATCTTAAAAAATATAATAATTTTTTACATCTATAACAAACTTTATATTAATAAAATAAAATAAATAGTATAAAAAATATAAGTAATACCTAATAATAATTAATATACTAAAAAATGACGTTATATATCAATAGTATTATTTTAATTGAAAATAATCTTATTAAATTCAATAAAAATATTAATGAAACAAATAAAATTTTGCTAAAACAAGAGCATACTGCCTGTTTCATTAATAGTGTTATTGAACTGACAAAATGATTTTTAATTAAAAATAAATTGTTGATATCATTTTTTAAGTGTAGTATCTCCTTTTCTATTAGGCTTTTTAAAATTTCTTTGCAAAAACGTATTAGTTAATTGATTAATAAAACACCAAAAATCACAATTGATAATAACAATTCAATTTAGTAAAATTAATTCTCAGCTATGTTTTTGCGCAAAATAAGTTCTTATCGGTGCTCCCAACATAATTTTTTCCGTATTTTTTATGTTCTATTTTCCTTAATTCAGCAATTATAATACCATTTTTTTTCTATTAGTTTCGCAAATGAAATAATAAAAGTCCTGCAATTTTTTTTATATCTGTACAATTTTTACTTTGTTAATTTTACAAAAGTATAATTAAAAAATACTTCTTTCGTTCGTAGAGGTGTCATCTTTCTGTGGCTCGGGTCTTTGTCAGATCCCCTGCACAAACGCCACGCTGCCAGTCTCTTGGAGTCCCGGAAGGAAAACAATAACGGCCGTGTGGTGGTAATCGAAGATGGTTACGAGCAGACCCTGCCCGCCAACGACAGGGAGCTCTTCAGCAGCGTGCTCGATCCTTCGGCAAGGATAGTAGCGCCTGATCGCCAGCATCGCGTCAATCCTCCAAGTCCCATCAAGCTCTACAAGTGCAGCGAGCAGTCGGGCAAGTACAAGGTCGCCGAACTCAAATCCGGCCCGATTCTACGCGACGATCTGACTTCCGGTTCTGTGTACCTGGTGGACCGGGGCGAAGCTGGCGTCTGGGCCTGGGTCGGCCGTGATGTCAACGCGCGGGAAAGATTGGAGGCCGTGAGAAACGCACGGGGTTTCATCAAGAAGAAGGATTACAGTGACGGCGTACCGGTGGCCAGGACAACGGAAGGTAGAGTTGGATTTGTTTTATCGCGTGATAGATGAATCTCTTTCGGAGGTATACAGTATTGTTTACAAATTTCTTAACCCCTTGAGTGTGGGATCTCAAAATGCAAAAGTGAATTTAAAATGTGTAAATTATTTTCATATATTTAGATAAGAATTTATATATTAAGAATAAATAAAAATAAATAAATAAAAATAAATAGAAATCACAATTATATATTAAGGTTTCCGAGGTTCTGAATTATACTCTTATTTTACCATTGTATTTTTAACCGCTAATTACGAATTTAATATTAGAATTATAAATTTGCAAGCAGCATTTTAAATACCAACATAAAATTTTGCAAAATTTATAATAAAATATATTGTGTTTAACACATACATTAAAAAAAAATACTATACAATATAAAAGAAAGTATATTATTTATTTTATATAAAAATTTTATTTTAATTATTTAAAATAAGTTTTTAAAAATATAAATCCCACTATATTAATTTTCCAAAAAAATAAATTTCGAAATTTTTATTAGAAATTTGAAATCCTTAATTTTAAAAACTAAGAAATAACTTTCGCATAATTTTAATAATATTTATAAAAGAAAACTATTAATTCAATGACGTCTATAGACACCATACATATTCAAGGAGTCGAGAATAAATGCAGATAAATGTAAAAAACTAAGTAGCCAAAAAAAGAAAAAAACGATAGACGTATTTTAAAATAGAAATTAATTACGCGGACGATTAAAATAAAAATAAAATGATTGAAATGAACTGATAAAAACTGGGCTTAAGCCTTGAGAATTTTTAGGTTTTTTTTAAATCGTAGTAATAATACGTAACAGAATAAAATGAATAAAACAAATCAAAGGTCACGAACCGGCGGAAATGAAGGCGCTGTTGAGGGGCTGGGAACCTTCAAAGATGAGACCGTTGACTTTGCCGGTGAGTTTCGAGCCTGATTACATGAACGAGAGGCCCAGGATGGCGGCCGAGTGTCAGCTGGTGGACGACGGATCTGGCGAACGAACTTTGTGGAGGGTCGAATTAAAAGAGGGCATGGTCCAGGTGGAGGAAGATAAGGGAATCTATTACGCGGAAACCTGCTACGTGATGCTGTATAAGTACGGACAGGGACGAAGGTGTAGAAGTATTGTACGTGGAGCTTTCTCCTGTATATGCAAAAATAAAAATTTCTACAGATTAAATAAACCAAAAATATTTAAAACGGGCGGGGAAGTTTTTTTTTAGTACGCAATTTTATGCGAAATATCTAAATATTAAAATCCTTAGCGAAAAAAATTCAACATATATATCTCATATTTTTAAGAATTTTTCATGTTTAAAATTTATGAAGGTTTCTGAAAAAAATATTTAAGAATTCTTCAGATTTTCTCCTTTCAAAATTACAAAATAAAAAACCTTAAGACTATTTAGAATTTATAAAAAATTTTATAAAAAATTTTAGGAAAAATACGAACTTATCTCAGCACTTATGAAGTGTTTCAATTTGTATAAAAAATCGGAGAAATTTTTTACAGAATTATAAAATTATACAAAAATTTTAAAATTTATATAGAAATTCTAAAAAATTTTTTGCCAACGTGGCATTCATGTTGTGGCTATTTACTGTAAAAAATTTCAACGATTATATCTCTCTTCTTCAGGTTTACTGCTGGGAAGGCGTCCACTCGGTCAAAATGGATCGAGATGCTGCTTTAACGGTGGCTTGCCGTCTATCTGAAGAGACGAACGCGCAGTTGGTGAAGGCGGCCCAAGGCAGAGAACCACCTCATCTCTTGCAGATCTACGATGGGAAGCTTAAAATACTCGCCGGACGTCATCGTAACTCGCGTAAGGTGTCCCTGTTATTCGGTAACAAAAGTTTAAAAAGAAATAATTTTAAAAAAATATATAAAAATATATATAAAAAAATGAATAATATCAATAAAATATCAAAAATAATAATGGCAAATTTAAAATTTTTAACAAGAACTTTTGACTTTTTTAAGAATCTTTCACCTTTTTGTTTGACACTAAAGAAAATTCTAATTTGGACCGAAATATCAATTAAGAATTAAAGCTGTCCGACTTGATAGATTGATTCAATTGCGTTTTGAATTGTTTGTTTGCGCCCATTTATATATCATACTGCAGTTTAAGATAAAATATCAAAAAAGTTTATATATTATGCGAAGAAAACATAGAATACTTAAATTTACATGAAAAAAATTTAAATGAAACATGTATCTTAAAGAGAACGTAGAATTCGAATCTCTTCATTTTTTATAATAAAAATTCTCGATTGATTTGCAGCGCCAAAAAAATATCTGGTCAGAGTGTTCGGCTCGACGCCGTACACTTCAAAAGCTGTGGAACGCCCATTACGAGCAAGTAGCCTGGATTCCAGCGCGGTATTCATCCTCTTCTCCGGCGCTCCGATCGTGTGGTGCGGTGGCAAGAGCACTGGCGACGCGAGACAAACGTCGCGACGCCTCGCACCTAGAAACGCGCCTCTCATCACTGAGGGTAAAGAGAGTGACGACTTCTGGGCCGAGCTTGGAGGTAAACCGAACGAAGAAATAGAACATCTCGAATCCCAAACAACACAAAGTCTAAAATTGTAACATGAGACGTCTTTTAGGTGTAAAAACCGTCTTATAACCTGATTTTAGATACTTTTTGTTGTCTGGGATGTTTTTCTATGATCACATTCATTATCACAGACATTATGATCATTGATTACGCTTAAATTTATCCTCCCCAGGAGTAGGTGCCTACAGCACGGAGACTGAAGAAGTCGGCGAGAAGCTAGACAAACATCTGTTTCAATGCCGCACTGAGAATGGCCTCTTCGTGGGCGAGCAGATCCTTGGATTCCGACAGAACTCTCTAATACCGGAAGCTGTTTGGTTGCTGGATGTTGGCAGCGTGATCTGGGTATGGATAGGCAAGTTCTCCAGCCCGAGGACGCTGCAAGAGTGCGTTGAGGATGCCACTGTGTATCTCTACACTCATCCCGCAGGTCGAAATCGCAACACGACCATTTCCGTGATCAAACAAGGTGAGTCCCAGACAACACACAATCAGTTCGAAAAGATCTCTTCACGATCGATGATGTTTTTGTCGAGCCAACAATTTGTAAGTTATAAAAATTTAACAAGGAAATACACAGGAAAGTATCTTCCTTCGATTTTGATATGTTGAGCTTTTAATATGTTGTAGTCTAAACCAAAATAAGACACATATTTTTTTACGTGCCTATACGCATTTTTAGGGGGTAAAATACTCAAAATTTCTTTTGAAGCGAATTCGTCGAAATTATAAAAGATGAAAAAAAAACACGTTTCAAATAAAATTGTTTTAAATGAAATTATTTCAAAAGTAATAATGGTAAAAGAATTTAATAAAAAATTTTGTTCATAAAAAATAAAAACAATAAAAAAAATTTTTATTATAAAGTACTCTTAGAATCATTCAATTTTTATTTAAAAAATTTGTTTCTATCTTATAATTTCGATACTCGCTTCGAAAAAAGAATAATTGAAAATTTATTCGAAGGAGCATTGTATCTCCTAAAGTGCGAATGCACATATAAAAAAAAATACATGCTCCTTATTTTGATCTAGACAACATATTAAAAGCTTATTAAAAAATCAAAGAGAAAAATTTCCCTGTTTTTTGTTAGTAATAGTTTAATTTGGCTAATATCTTTTATAGGTTTATTATTTTTCAGTTCTTTCTTTCGCAAACATTTTTTAATCTTTATATACAATATATTTTTTATATTTCATCTATATTTTTATTTTCATCGTTTCTTAGGTTTGGAGCCAGCTACATTTATCGGACTGTTCGACAATTGGAATCATAATCTGCTAAGGGATTACAAACCGTTCGAGATCTTTTGCTCTCTGCTGGAGGATAGAGATCAATCGGCAAGGACGCAGACGACCTCGAAGGCCACCACAGACTTCGACAATTACATCAAGTATCCGCCCTCAATGTTGAAAAGCGAACCGGATAATTTGCCAGCCGGTGTGGATGTTAGACGCAAAGAGATGCATTTGACTTATGACAATTTCATCGCAATCTTCAAAATGGAGCCCGTGGAATTCGAAAAACTACCGACATGGAAGAGACAGCGCCTCAAACAAGCCGCTGGACTCTTCTAATAATGTTCTTCTTTTAACTTCGATTCCAATTCAAATATTATCTCTTCTCTTTACGGAACCGAATTTTAGAAATCATACATTTATCCTTACATAATCGCCGCAATATTTTTATTACAAGATCGAACTGATTTTCAATCGTTAAGTCTCATTGTTTGGAAAAATGTATTTATTATTATATATAGAACGCTAGATTAGTTAATGAAGTTTCATGCAGACGTGTCCATCGCTTCGGATTCGATTGTGCGCACCGTCTCCTCCTCCACGATGATCGGCTGTATTGTTTTCGTGAGCACCGACGTAGTACCGGACTTGTAACGATAGCTGATTTGCCGCTCGCCCTTTACGCTGGCGGTATCATAAGGCCGCAAATACTCGACACTGTTCTTGCGAATGATGCAGAGATCTACATTGGATCCTGACGCAAGATCGTTGAACACACCTGCACGAATGCAGTCCGCCACCAATTTCTTCGCCTCTTCTTCCTAAAACACATCCGCTTTCTCAATTCAAGAACATTAAGTTTTTAATATAAGAAATACTTTTAATATATTATTTAATATAAAGATATATACATATATATTATATATATATATAGAAATTAATTGGTACGCATATAAATATAAATACATATATTTTAACATCAATAAATTTTGTAATACAATAAATTTTTGTCACTATTCACATAAAGTTATATCTAAAATGAATATTTTAGATTTTAAATTTGCCAAATTTTTTGGGAAACTCAGTTTTCTCTGAATTCCAAATTTTATAAATATATGTATTGTACGTATTTTTTAAGAAAACGAAAAATTACAAAAGATTAGATATTTTTCTATATTGTATTTAAAAGTAATACAAAAAATTTGGCAATTATTTAGAACCTGAATCGAAAATTATTTTAATAAGTAAATATGTTTTTTTTCATATAATTAAGATATATAACGAAAAATTTTCTATTTAAATCATAAATTGTACTATTAAATATAAATATTGACCTCACTGAACTGTTTCATGTGTACATAATGTTCATTTTTATATGGAAAGTATCTTCTAATTTCAATAACTTTTTGTAGAAACTATACATTCAATACATCTTTAAAACAGTAGTGATTATTTCAAATCTAGTAAATGTAGTATTCGACTGTATGATTAAAAACTCCATACCGACATATCAGGCTTCCACGTGCTCTCGAGTACTGACATAGCAGCCAATGAGCCAGATCCCATAGTAGTATATTTCAGCTTCTCTGTTGAACCGTGAGGATAAATGCAATACAACTGAGGTCCATCAAGATCAAAACCTCCCAGGATAAGAGCAGCACCAATATGGCCCTGATAGCGGAATAGCATTTGTTTTATCAATGTATTGGCAGTGCACACAGGTACAACACGACCAGTATTCAGACGATGCAGCTCCAATTGGCTAGCTATCATCTCTGTAGTCATTTCAGTGTCGGCAGCTGTACCAGCTCCGCAACAGCTACAAATAATTTATATTTCCCTTAATGCATTATTCGTAAAATTAATTTTGTATAAAGATAGGATGCTATGACACTCACTACATATTAGGAGCGAGATAGTGAATCTTCAAGCTGTATTTATCGGCTACAATAGTGTCCTCGGTAGCTCGTGTATCACCACCGAGAATAACGCCATCCTTATATACTACACCTGCGATTGTAGTACCTGTTTTCTTGACTTTCGGAGCGTCAAAGCCTTTTTTGACCAAGAAAGTATTCCTGAGCAAAATAAATAAAGATTAGTAGGATCAATATGCTTCAAATTAAAATAATTATTAAATATATATTAAATGTTAAATAAATCAGAAATATATAAAATTTGTAATTTAAAATAATAAATATACCTCTAAAAGATGCATATTAATGTAATGAAAACAAAATCTTAATAATTGCTTTATAGAACTTTTTTAAACTAAGTAAGCATGGAAGTTGCCGCTTAATTTAATACTTATAATAATTAAAAATCATAATTAGCACATTATTTACGATATTAAAAAATTATAGAAAATATGTGCCCTAGTAAAATTTTTATATAAATTAAAACACTTCAAAAATACTAAAAAAATCTATATCTTGTTTTATAATTTTTCGAATATATAAATTTTGAAATATTCTAAGATTTCCCATTTTATAATTCCTGAAAAAATCGTTCTTTTATTCACAAGAATGGTGATTACTAATATTATATGAGTTATATGATAAAAACTTCGTTTTATCGTTTTATAAAATACTGCTATATTATGATGTGACACAGCAGTATGCATTTTAGGTTAGCTAGAATAACTATCAGAGTTATAAATTTATAAAAGAAGAAAAAGTCTTCACCTTTGGCAGAGGTCGAAAGAAAAACCTGGCGGCGATATTTCTAGTACAAGAAGCGAACTCATGATTCGATTTGTGTATCGGTAGTCAAAATCACAAAACTATTAAAAATGACACAGCTATAACAAGTAATCCACTACACAGTAGTGACAGTACACAGTAACCACTTCGATACTGTTCGATACTTCGAGTTTCGACTTTCGACTGCGATTAGTGCCCCATCAGCCATGATAGAAGGAACTCATTTCTAACAGCCAATAAGAACGTGACACCATATGCCGCCATGTTGCCACCGTTATTTGAATCAAAATAAAAAGTGATTTTCCACAAGCTTCTCCTAAAATAATGTTATGTAACTTCACGAAAAATTTTTTTGATTATAGGGGAATTACGTACTTTATAAATTAAAAAATTTAATTGATATATGAATATATCAGATCAATTAATTTGATACTGGAACATTCTATATGATTAACTTTGTAATCTAAAAGAATACAAAATGCTTACATATATGTTAAATATCACAGATTAGAGGCGTTGTCTAAACTAGAAATGTAAAAATAGCATCTAATTTCAGTTAAATTTAACTTTATAAATGTGTCAATTTAACATAAAATTTGTTTGTAAATTGTGTCAAAGTATTACGCTTCTTGTGTTAATTTTTTATATAATGTTTGTGTTATTTTCTAACATATTCATCTCGTGTTAAGTTAACACAAAAATTTGAGTAGATCGTATTGAACATGTGAAATGTGTTAAATTTAACACAAATTTTTTTACTATAGAATTTTTTTATATAAATATTTAATTTATATTTTATATAAATATATACATATATATAATATTTAATTATTTAACAATGGAAACATTACCTCCTCCTATCCCCCACCTGGAAAAAATTCTGCTGACGCCAATGTTCACCTTCGTGGTTCACGCCTTGTGGGAATTTAGTATATTATACTTTGACAGTTCCATTGTTAAGACTTCTATTGTTTATAAGAGAGAGAGTTATTTCTGTTTACGCGGATAACGCGATCCGTATCGGACGCCGCTTGAACACGAGTCATGTTTGGACGTGACACTATTGTCTTATGCGCGCAAGCATATTTTCACCTCTTTTTTTTGTAATGTTACAATTGTTAAATAATTACACATCTTTGACATATATATAGTGATAATAAAATTGACAAGTTTTCTCCACAAAGTCGCGTTTGATTCAATTTATTCGACCTACTTTATTGCGAAATCATAACCGGTTAGTTTCGACTCATTCCTAATGACCATGTATATCATCTGCAGAATTATTGATTAAATAATGTTTTTCTGTTAACTATGGGTGCTTTCTGTTTCATGCATAATGCATTTGTTATCTTTGTTATTCATCAAACAAGGTTAAATTTCTCAGTTATTGTCAGAAATAATTGGATGAGGATTCTATAAATAATTCAGTATTTGTAGATATGAAAATTTCTGGAAATTTCACTTTTGATGTAACTTTTTCTGAAAAATGTTTCAATTTGTACAAATTTAAAAAATTTAAGAAAATCTTAAACTTTTCATAAAAATTGTGAGAAATAATATAAAAAATTCTAAAAAGTATATCGCCATGGCTTAAAAATTCAGCAGTAAACACATGTTGTGAACAACACATGTTGAAGAATATACATTATTGAATGCTGCAAGAAATATTCAGTTGTATATACTGTACAGAATGTGCACTATTAGTTTAATTTCTTACATTTTTGCACACTATTAGTTTGAACTATTCAATGATTAGTATGAGAGTAGCGTAAATTATTAAATGTCTATATTAGTGGTTGTTTCAGTAATTCTTACTAGTAGTTCTTACTATTACACTCTAAAAGTTTGTACTGGTCAATAGTTTATAATTGTGTAGTGTAGGAACTATTCATTACTAGTGTTACAGTACTCAATGCAGTAGTGTCGAATGCTTATAACTATTGCCGTTCAATAGTTACTATTAGCATTCTAATAGTTACTATTGGCATTCCATTAGTTACTATTGGCGTTCTAATAGTTTTTTTTCCGTATGGGTCTTTTTAAATTGTAATTGGAAATAATGATTTCTCGTTTTAAACCAACTTTTTTTATTGAAATATCAATATTTTATATTTATCGTAAAAATTAGATTGAACTGGAAAATATTGCTACAATTAGATCAAATCCTTTACATATATCTATTTGTAAAAGTGATAATAATTTGTAAATTGGTAATAATTTGAATAAGTTGCTTATATTTATTATTTTTTGATACATTCAGTTTAAGGAATTCACTAAACTAAAACATTTAACATCATTAACATCAAGTATTGTATTACCGTTTTGTATACCATTATTACACGTTAAATTTTCTTTAAGTAGGTGTTATTAATTAAAAAATCTAACACAAGTTTATTTTTCTTAAAACATGAAGTGCAACGTTAATATAATAATGCAAAACATCAATATTTATTATTACAAAATTTATCGAATTTATATATATGAAGACACCAAGAAAAAAATTGTTTGTTTATACTAATAGTATCAGAGTTATTGTGTTTTTTATAATTTAAATGTTGAGAAGCTTTGATTTCGCTTTGTTTATAAAAAATAACAATGCATGTTTAAAATAACAAAATTTATAAAACTTTTAATTTTTTGTATATTTAATTGAGAAAAAGATAAATTTTGTTAGATGTTTAGAAAAAGAGCTCTTATTACAATTTAAATTATCAACATTAAATATATAATTTCATGCTTAAAACGAATTGTAAATATGCATTATTACTGTCTCTCAATTCTGTCCGTTTGATAAACATGGTGTAACAGAAATCTTCGATTTCTTCGGTCGTAACTTCAACCAAAAACCTCCAACCGGCCACAAGGAAAGAATTTTCTTTTCGAACTTCAATGGAATTCTAGTTTTAACGTCAGGTTCAATATCACAATGCCATAGTAAATAGAACAGCATGATTTTTATTTCCATTAGAGCGAATCTGTTACCTATGCAGATTCTGGGTCCAATACCAAATGGCATATAGACCGAGTTGTCTACATCACCATTAAGGAATCTGTCTGGATCGAACTTATCTGGATGCTGATAGTACTTAGAATCGCGATGCAGAGCGAAAACTGGGAACCATATGCGATCTCCAGGCTTTACCACGATTGGTTTGCCATCCGTAGTCGCTGGTGGTAATTCGGTCTCCTTGACACATTTTCTATCAAGGATACGTGCTAATGAATACAGTCTCTGAGTTTCATTTATCACGGCGTCTAAATACTTCATGCGATTAATAGCCTCGTAGGTAGGTTTACCATTGGTCTGTTTGAGAACATCGTCGATTTCTTCTTTCAACCTTCCTTGAACATCAGGATTGATACCGATTTCGCGCGTTATGAAACACATAACTGTTGATAGGGTGTCGAATCCAGCGAGAAAGAAAACGAACGCCTGGGCGGTCATTTCATTGATGTCGAACTCAGGTCCATTATCATTGTTTCTGTTCTCCATCATCAATTGAATCATATCTGGGCGAACAATTCCCTGCTCATTTCTGGCTTTCACTGTGGTGGCAACGACATTTTTGAAAAAATTCTCTACCTTTGGGCCAAACATTCTTAGCTTAATAAGTTTCGCAAGTTGCGGGAAGTTGCGATGCATTTGTAACTTGAAAGCAAACCAGGGTTTATTAAAATTTAATGCCTCCTTGCCAAGTAGGAAGAATTCGTTGTTCGGATTTTTAAAAGAATCCACCTCGATACCGAAGGCACACGTAGCTATTGTGTCGTTAGTATATTTGGAAAGCAAGTCCTTCATATCATACGTTTTGGCCGCTTCTCCGGACTGCGTTATCACAAAATTGGTTAAATTCTCGGTGCATTGGCACATAAGTTCAAACATCATCTTCATCTTGCTGGACGTGAAACTGGGACTAAGAAGTTTTCGCATTTCGCGCCAGTGATCCCCTTTCAGGTTAAACAGATTTTTGCCGGCTATCGGATCAAGAATTTCGTTGACAAAGCTTTGGTGGTCGCAAAAGTTATCAAACTGTTTTATAGCAATCGTGGAAATCAAATCTGGATCACGAATAACGAAGATCGGCGTTAAAAAATCGTAGAGACCGAAGAACTTTGTGTCCGGGAAGAGATTATACATTTTTTGTAGAAGCTCCGCATGAGATATACGTCGAAAAGCAAAAGGCGCCATGTTACCCAGCAATGGAATCGGTCGCAGATGGGGAATGTTCAGTCGCTCAAAGTAAGATGATTTAAACTTATTCAGAACAAAATAATATAAACAAATAATCGCTGTTAAAATAGTCAGAAGCAAAGTAGAAGACTCCATCGTGTCAAAGATTTCCAAATTAGTTCCAAATTAGTCCAAAAACAACAAGAAAATGTTTTTTGTTATTTTTTTGTTAGGTTTTCTGATTGTAGTCAACAGAGAGTTTTCATTTCAGATTGATGAAACGATGTTCACACTTGGTTGTTAAAGTAGTGTCAATGTCACAGAAGAAGAAGAAGCACAAAATTATTAATTAGTAATTCTTACATTATTATAATAGTTTTGTCAATTGTTAGAAATATTGTCCAACTAGAAATAGAAACGGTTAGCTCAGTGTATTAACTGGCGAGATGATATATGCACCATGAGCAAAATTCTACTACTGACTACTGCACGAATGCCACGATAAGATTAATAATCTTGAAAATGCGCAGATATGATGTCATACAGTCAATTTATTTATATCCCTGAGATAGTGCACGTTCATCGTACTTCATAAACATGTTTATATCAAATATAATAGTATCACTTCTTTTAATAAACTGAGTTGGAGATAGAGCGGCATTTTTGATTAACGTTTTTAATAAGTCAATTATGTAAGAGATGCACAATCATGTTCAAAGTTAGAAGTCGGAATAATATTTCTGTATGTACTTAAAATACGTTTATTGAAGATAAATGACTTTTAAATTTAATTTAACTTTTTAATAAGAAAACATATACAATATTTTCTTTAATAATTTATAATATTTATCGTGGATATCCGATTCCATATATAAATAATAAAACACAATAGGAGATTATAGATTAGATATAGAAGATGATTTCCATAACATAAAACATCCTCACAAATTAATATAAACGGTCTAAATCTAATGGAATATAAATTAAAGAATAATATTATTGAAAAATACTATTTATTTTGTAATTATTTTTATACTTTATAGTCTTTCTTTTATTTTTATTATCGTTTTTTTTCAAGAAAATGCAATAACTTTGAAAGTACTTTATAAGTGTATACTACTACCCAAAGCTGCACAAGCTACAAAACTGAACTGTAAATATTTTTTTTATTTTAGCAGAGCATATATGACTA
>NW_017296848.1:158276-166747 GCF_001594075.2 Trachymyrmex cornetzi | reverse complement strand
CGCCGCTTGAACACGAGTCATGTTTGGACGTGACACTATTGTCTTATGCGCGCAAGCATATTTTCACCTCTTTTTTTTGTAATGTTACAATTGTTAAATAATTACACATCTTTGACATATATATAGTGATAATAAAATTGACAAGTTTTCTCCACAAAGTCGCGTTTGATTCAATTTATTCGACCTACTTTATTGCGAAATCATAACCGGTTAGTTTCAACTCATTCCTAATGACCATGTATATCATCTGCAGAATTATTGATTAAATAATGTTTTTCTGTTAACTATGGGTGCTTTCTGTTTCATGCATAATGCATTTGTTATCTTTGTTATTCATCAAACAAGGTTAAATTTCTCAGTTATTGTCAGAAATAATTGGATGAGGATTCTATAAATAATTCAGTATTTGTAGATATGAAAATTTCTGGAAATTTCACTTTTGATGTAACTTTTTCTGAAAAATGTTTCAATTTGTAGAAATTAAAAAAATTTAAGAAAATTTTAAAATTTTCATAAAAATTGTGAGAAATAATATAAAAAATTCTAAAAAGTATATCGCCATGGCTTAAAAATTCAGCAGTAAACACATGTTGTGAACAACACATGTTGAAGAATATACATTATTGAATGCTGCAAGAAATATTCAATTGTATATACTGTACAGAATGTGCACTATTAGTTTAATTTCTTACATTTTTGCACACTATTAGTTTGAACTATTCAATGATTAGTATGAGAGTAGTGTAAATTATTAAATGTCTATATTAGTGGTTGTTTCAGTAATTCTTACTAATAGTTCTTACTATTACACTCTAAAAGTTTATACTGCTCAATAGTTTATAATTGTGTAGTGTGGGAACTATTCATTACTAGTGTTACAGTACTCAATGCAGTAGTGTCGAATGCTTATAACTATTGTCGTTCAATAGTTACTATTAGCATTCTAATAGTTACTATTGGCATTCCATTAGTTACTATTGGCGTTCTAAAAGTTTTTTTCCGTATGGGTCTTTTTTAAATTGTAATTGGAAATAATGATTTCTCGTTTTGAACCAACTTTTTATTGAAATATCAATATTTTATATTTATCGTAAAAATTAGATTGAACTGGAAAATATTGCTACAATTAGATCAAATCCTTTACATATATCTATTTGTAAAAGTGATAATAATTTGTAAATTGGTAATAATTTGAATAAGTTGCTTATATTTATTATTTTTTGATACATTCAGTTTAAGGAATTCACTAAACTAAAACATTTAACATCATTAACATCAAGTATTGTATTACCGTTTTGTATACCATTATTACACGTTAAATTTTCTTTAAGTAGGTGTTATTAATTAAAAAATCTAACATAAGTTTATGTTCCTTAAAGCATAAAGTGCAACATTAATATAATAATGCAAAACATCAATATTTATTATTACAAAATTTATCGAATTTATATATATGAAGACACCAAGAAAAAAATTGTTTATTTATACTGATAGTATCAGAGTTATTGTGTTTTTTATAATAACATTTTAAATGTTGAGAAGCTTTGATTTCGCTTTGCTTATAAAAAATAACAATGCATGTTTAAAATAACAAAATTTATAAAACTTTTAATTTTTTGTATATTTAATTGAGAAAAAGATAAATTTTGTTAGATGTTTAGAAAAAGAGCTCTTATTACAATTTAAATTATCAACATTAAATATATAATTTCATGCTTAAAACGAATTGTAAATATGCATTATTACTGTCTCTCAATTCTGTCCGTTTGATAAACATGGTGTAACAGAAATCTTCGATTTCTTCGGTCGTAACTTCAACCAAAAATCTCCAGCCGGCCACATGGCAAGAATTTTCTTTTCGAACGTCAATGGAATTCTAGTTTTAACGTCGGGTTCAATATCACAATGCCATAGTAAATAGAACAGCATGATTTTTATTTCCATTAGAGCGAATCTGTTACCTATGCAGATTCTGGGTCCAATACCAAATGGCATATAGACCGAGTTGTCTACATCACCATTAAGGAATCTGTCTGGATCGAATTTATCTGGATGCTGATAGTACTTGGAATCGCGATGCAAAGCGAAAACTGGGAACCATATGCGATCTCCAGGCTTTATCACGATTGGTTTGCCATCCAGAGTCGCTGGTGGTAATTCGGTCTCTTTGACACATTTTCTATCAAGGAAATGTGCTAATGAATACAGTCTCTGAGTTTCATTTATCACGGCATCTAAATACTTCATGCGATTAATAGCCTCGTAGGTAGGTTTACCATTGGTCTGTTTGAGAACATCGTCGATTTCTTCTTTCAACCTTCCTTGAACATCAGGATTGATACCGATTTCGCGCGTTATGAAACACATAACTGTTGATAGGGTGTCGAATCCAGCGAGAAAGAAAACGAACGCCTGGGCGGTCATTTCATTGATGTCGAACTCAGGTCCATTATCATTGTTTCTGTTCTCCATCATCAATTGAATCATATCTGGGCGAACAATTCCCTGCTCATTTCTGGCTTTCACTGTGGTGGCAACGACATTTTTGAAAAAATTCTCTACCTTTGGGCCAAACATTCTTAGCTTAATAAGTTTCGCAAGTTGCGGGAAGTTGAGCTGCATTTGTAACTTGAAAGCAAGCCAGGGTTTATTAAAATTTAATGCCTCTTTGCCAAGTAGGAAGAATTCGTTGTTCGAATTTTTAAAAGAATCCACCTCGATACCGAAGGCACACGTAGCTATTGTGTCGTTAGTATATTTGGAAAGCAAGTCCTTCATATCATATGTTTTGGCCGCTTCTCCGGACTGCGTTACAAAATTGGTTAAATTCTCGGCGCATTGGCACATAAGTTCAAACATCATCTTCATCTTGCTGGACGTGAAACTGGGACTAAGAAGTTTTCGCATTTCGCGCCAGTGATCCCCTTTCAGGTTAAACAGATTTTTGCCGGCTATCGGATCAAGAATTTCGTTGACAAAGCTTTGGTGGTCGCAGAAGTTATCAAACTGTTTTATAGCAATTGTGGAAATCAAATCTAGATCACGAATAACGAAGATCGGTGTTAAAAAATCGTAGAGACCGAAGAACTTTGTGTCCGGAAAGAGATTATACATTTTTTGTAGAAGCTCCATATGAGATATACGTCGAAAAGCAAAAGGCGCCATGTTACCCAGCAATGGAATCGGTCGCAGATGGGGAATGTTCAGTCGCTCAAAGTAAGATGATTTAAACTTATTCAGAACAAAATAATATAAACAAATAATCGCTGTTAAAATAGTCAGAAGCAAAGTAGAAGACTCCATCGTGACAAAGATTTCCAAATTAGTTCCAAATTAGTCCAAAAGCAACAAGAAAATGTTTTTTGTTATTTTTTTGTTAGGTTTTCTGATTGTAGTCAACATAGAGTTTTTATTTCAGATTGATGAAACGATGTTCACACTTGGTTGTTAAAGTAGTGTCAATGTCACAGAAGAAGAAGAAGCACAAAATTATTAATTAGTAATTCTTACATTATTATAACAGTTTTGTCAATTGTTAGAAATATTGTCCAACTAGAAATAGAAACTGTTAGCTCAGTGTATTAACTGACGAGATGATATATGCACAATGAGCAAAATTCTACTACTGACTACTGCACGAATGCCACGATAAGATTAATAATCTTGAAAATGCGCAGATATGATGTCATACAGTCAATTTATTTATATCCCTGAGATAGTGCACGTTCATCGTACTTCATAAACATGTTTATATCAAATATAATAGTATCACTTCTTTTAATAAACTGAGTTGGAGATAGAGCGGCATTTTTGATTAACGTTTTTAATAAGTCAATTATGTAAGAGATGCACAATCATGTTCAAAGTTAGAAGTCGGAATAATATTTCTATATGTACTTAAAATACGTTTATTGAAGATAAATGATTTTTAAATTTAATTTAACTTTTTAATAAGAAAACATATACTATATTTTCTTTAATAATTTATAATATTTATCGTGGATATCCGATTCCATATATAAATAATAAAACACAATAGGAGATTATAGATTAGATATAGAAGATGATTTCCATAACATAAAACATCCTCACAAATTAATATAAACGGTCTAAATCTAATGGAATATAAATTAAAGAATAATATTATTGAAAAATACTATTTATTTTGTAATTATTTTTATACTTTATAGTCTTTCTTTTATTTTTATTATCGTTTTTTTCAAGAAAATGCAATAACTTTGAAGGTACTTTATAAGTGTATACTACTACCCAAAGCTGCACAAGCTACAAAACTGAACTGTAAATATTTTTTTTATTTTAGCAGAGCATATATGACTAGAGTTTTTATTTTTTTATCATATCAACTTTTATCTTCTTTTCTTTATCATTTTAATCTACTGAAATAAATAAATAACTCTAAAAAGGCTAATTCGTAAATTATAATTTAATGAATTGGATTTTAATTAAAAATATCTATTTTTAGTGCGGAAAATGTTTTTCTAAATAAAATTTTAATAACGATAATACCATACATTATCAATATTGACTACATTTATCGTGAACTCATTTTTATTGATGTGTAAAATTGCTCTTTATTAAGCGAATTATTCGAGTTAAGATTGAGTTGAAGATTAACCGATGATGTGTGGGTTTTTTATTCATTTATAAGACGTCTAATAGAAATCGTGGTAAAATTGAATAAGAGATACTGGATGTCTTCTGTTTAAGGACATAAGTCAACACAAACAAGTATCGTTCTGTCTTTATTGTAATATGGAATATCACTAAATGGAAGGCAGTCAATTTCTTGCGTTGAGATAATGAAAAGTATAGAATCATTTTTTAGATTGACTGATTATCTTTTAGAAAAAATTTTAATTAAAATAAAGCGATTTTTTATTATTAATTAAACGCATAAGATGTTGATAAACGGTACATCTTACGTTTCGAGTTCTATTTACTCTTTCTAATTATACTTCTAATCTATTAAAGATTAATAATTCATTTGATATACTATGTAATAGAAATTAATATAGAGAATTGAGAAATATATAGTACAATACGATATTTATTTAATATTGTTTTTTAGTGAAATACATTTTTTATTTTTATGTTAAGCCTTAGAATAAAATTTTTGGCAGAAAAAGCAATATCATAGAATGATTCCACATTATAATATTTTTTCATTGCTTTTATCATAAAGGAATAATTTGCATTTTCTTCCAGCAATTTTGTAACAATTTTTCTATAAAGATAGGTATCTTTTATATACATATTTCGAAGATAAATAAACGTTCATAGCACAAAAGTATAGTAGGTATAAATTCATCAACAATTAATTAATTATTTATATTTTATTATTAAATTTCTGAATTACTTCCATTACTCGATCGTATACCAGAGTTTTAATATCAATGGCGCTTATATAATCGAAATGATTTAATAATTTACTTTCCTCCAGCAGGATGACATTCGGTAGATGCCTACATGTTTCGAGGACATTCTAAGAACATAGTATAAAAGAAAATAAAGTTAGTAATAATAATTTTAAAAGTATAAGAAAGCAATTATTTCTTATACTTAAAAGCTATTTTTATATTTATAAATAATATAATATAGACTGAAGAAATAAGAAAGGATTGAAAGAAAAGAGAAAGAGAAAGAGAGAGAGAGAGAGAAGTAAAGAAAAAAGTAAAAATATATTCCGTGTGATATATAAATTATACGTATATAGAAAGAAAAATAATCTTAAATTATTTACAAAGAAAAAATATTTTCAACTATTATCCAAGTTAATCGTAGCTACTCAACGAATAAAGCTTTTGCTATAAATGTACTATGTACGTATAGATATACATATATATATACAGATAATTAAAAAATTTATTTATTTTTTTAATATATACATTTCTTAATCAAAACATGTTTTTACGTAAAAATCAAACGTGACCTTACCGCTTTTGTAGCAATCAAATCGTTAGTGCTATAATATACAGCCAAAGGCACAGTAACTTTGTTAAGGTCGTATATTATAGGGGTTATCTGACCATATTGTTTGTAATTACCGAAATATCCATAGTCGTAGGCTTGAAATTTCTCTGCAGTAATTAATATTAATTGTCTACATAAATGGAATTAAAATTACAAAAAGTATTTGCAAATTTTAATTTTAATTTAAGTAAACATAAGATTGTGAACATCACAATGTGCTAAAAAGAATTATTTGAGCCGGCATCCCTCATACTATTAATAATTTAAGGATATAATTAGAAAAAAGTAAAGATGATAAAAACTGATAATATTGAAAGTAACATTAATAATAGCTTTAACGCATATTTCTTTTTTTTTTTAATTAACAAAATTTATATTGTTTTTCAAGTAAAAATGAATACTCACTTGTAATCATGTTTTGAATATAATGGTCTACTAATTGAACAGAAGATCCGGCCGGATAATACGATAATAATACTGGTAGGATTGTCTGCAACAATAATGTTTTAACTAAAATAATTTTGGTTTGTTGTATATTAGAATATAGTAAATAGTAATATAGAAAAAACTATGAAATATTTTATTTTATAATTGTAATTAATTGTAACACTGCTACATCTTTTAATTAATTAAGCAAAAACGTGTTAAATTGAAGATTACAGTATTAAGTTGTGCTGGATCGGATCCGACGATTAGAAACATTATTGCAATGCAGACAGCCTGAGTAACAGTGTTATCTGCACACAGCGTTCTTCCCATCATAATATTCATTGATGATAAGGATCCTATTTCATATATTTCATTGGAATAAAAAAATTCCTAATAAACAAATACATACATAAATAAAAGATGTAATATAAATGAGAAATAGTAAAAATCACATAAGATGTGATATAATGTAAAAAAGAAACTAAAACATAGTATTATAATAATATAAGTATTATAATAGTATAAGTTTCCAAAATGTACAATGATAAAAAAATAATATAATAAGCATCAATACGGAATCATTAAAATGCACAAATTGTATAATACAGGTGCAAGAAATAATTAATTTGTACTATTAATATAATGATCATCTTATTAAACATTTTAGTATAATAAGGGAGTGTAGAATACGAGAAATTAGGGTTAAAATGTTATCTGAGGTAATATTTTTGCAATAAGTTCTTCACAGGTTGATGTTATAAATTAAAGATCTAACTTAATTATAGAAAGAAAAATTAGTTTAATTAATTGTGTCGTAAAAAAGTAATCGAAAATAATCGAAGTAGTAAATGTATATTAATATTAATATATATTTATATTTAAATAATTTTTACTTACAATCAGATATATAACTGCGTGCAGAGATTATTTTCAATACTGTACAATATCAAACTGAAATAATAATATTTCTTTCAAATTAAATTTGATCTTCAATTTGATGATCTAACTTTTATTTAATTGGCATTTCCTATAATTAGTTACACTTATTCATATAAACGGTTCTACGTTATAATCTTAATATTTCAGTATAAATTACAAATTTTTAATACCAAAAAATTGTTATAATATTTATAATAAATATTTTATAAAAGAATATCCGATATATAGAAAAAATTTGATGTAACAATATATGAGATGTATAAAAATAATCTCTTATATTTAATCAATTATTTATTTACTAGATCGTATATAATTTCATTAATTATCATTACATTAATAATAAGTATAGTAACAAAATATTTTTCTGCCAATAAAAATTTAGAATTATATTCTTATTAGGGTAGTATTAAGACAAAATTTTTATATGTAAAATATATTTTTATTTCTCTTAAAATATAATTCTGATATCTTTTTACCTTAAAATTTGGTATTATTTTATGAACATATTCCAGTAAAGGAGTCGTTTCTTTCCAAATAGCAGTCGGAGCAAGGCAGATTCCCAGTTTTATTTTTGCATTGTATTCTGGTCTCATGGATAATAAAACGAATAATTCGGTACTTCCCATCGAGTAACCAATGTAATGCAGAGTTTTCTGATTTGTGTAATTAAGTATATAATCAATCACAACTGGAAGGTCCTTCGTTCCTATCTCGTGGTAGCTAGACAGTAAAAGTAAAATTTATTCTCTCTTTTTATTACTTGTAATTATTTTTCTGACGCTGCAAAATTACGAAATATTTGTATAAATTTTTTTATTCAATAATAATTAATTTTTTTTTAAATAAGAATGTCGAATCATATGGTATACAGTATTACGAATCTTTATTAAGGCATTTTTAAAAAAGAAACATCAATTTTCATTAGATATTTTAGAAAATATCTAAATAAAATAAGATAAAAGAAGAGATACCTTGACCAAATAAAAAAAGAGAGATATACGAGGTGTGATCAAAAAGTAAGGTGACTTTTTGAATTTCGCGCGGTCTGTACACTCTAATTTCAAAATTTTTTTTTTGTTGTGTTGGTACACTCGTCACGATCATATGTTCAC
>NW_017296848.1:157297-157635 GCF_001594075.2 Trachymyrmex cornetzi | reverse complement strand
TTATTTTGAAGGGGATAACATAATTTTGGATGAATAAATGAATATTTTTTTATAAAAATGAAAAGTCACCTTACTTTTTGATCACACCTCGTATATGTAAGTATTAATTATAAAAGTAATTAAATAACAATAAAAAGATTCGTAGGACTCTTAAATATTATAAAATTTCAAATAATGTTGTAAAGGACATATAAGAGTCAAATAATCTGTCATCATGCCTCAGCCACCGTATTCACCAGACTTGGCCCCCTACGACTTTTTCCTCTTCCCAAAATTGAAAAGGCCCATGAAAGGACGAAGATTTGGGACGATTGAGCAGATTAAGGCTGTATCGCTGG
>NW_017296848.1:149329-156856 GCF_001594075.2 Trachymyrmex cornetzi | reverse complement strand
CCAATCACAGTCGATTATTCTTCTCACATTCGACTGTGATTGGTCAATTTCTTACTCTTACATCTTACTTCGTGTATTGTAGACGGGCCTTTATATCAAGCCATCTTCAGATGTTCCTCTTCAGGAGACCAAACTCGAGGTCTGAAAGTGGACTCGAAACATGGGATTTGTTCGCGTCGCATGCTCCAACATGTTCCAACATACTCTTACCAAGCTCCTATTCACTCTATCAAGCGCATTGGAGTGAGTAGGAGCTATGGTAGGAGCATATTGGAACATATTGAAGCATGCGACGCGAACAAATCCCGTGTTTCGAGTCCACTTTCAGGCGTCGTCTACAATACACGGAGTAAGAAGTAAGAGTAAGAAATTGACCAATCACAATCGAATGTGAGAAGAATAATCGACTGTGATTGGTCAATTTCTTACTCTTACTTCTTACTCCGTGTATTGTAGACGGGCCTTCAGACCTCGAGTTTGGTCTCCTTATTACTCCAGATTTATGCTAGTCACACACACTTTCCGTAAAGTCGGTTTTACATTAGTAGCAAGCTGATCGCAAGTTTGTTGCGACAGCCAATATAAAACGTTTCAAAATGCAAGCTTCAGATTGGCTGTCGCAATAAACTTGCGATCGGCTTGCAACTAATGTAGAACCGGCTTAACAGTAACAGTAAGGTTCCGACCAATCGCGTTGTTCGATTGTTACGATTACGGATGGCCGAATCGAACAACGCGATTGGTCAAAAACCTACGTTACGTTTATGATTACTATTACGGAAAGTGTGACTAGTTTTAGGGTGGAGTCCCATGAAGCGTGTTTGCCGCGTATCACGTAACCGCGTAACCAATCAATAATCAGTAAAACGCGAAACCACAACAACGGATCGCTTCTGATTGGTTACACGGTTATGCGATACGCGGTAAATACACCTCATGGGTATCCAGCCTAAGTCCCTTTAGATTATCGCCTATTTCGAGTCCTACAACATCACCTAACTGATTCTCAATTCAAGTCAATTCAAGAAGTCGAAAAAAGCTTCGATGAATTTATTAATTCAAAGCCATCATCATTTTTCTGATTTAGAATCCAACAATTGCCTAAGAGATGGAAAAAAGGTATAGATAGCGAGGAAGATTACTTTCAAGATTCAGTTTGTATTCATATTTTTATAAATAAATGTCAAAGTTAGTCAAAAAAGGCCGAGAATTAATTTGTACACCTAATACTTGCGAAATAAGATTATACCTATACCGCCAAAAGTTCTCGTTTTGTGGAGACAATTTTACATGTGATCTGCAATAAGTATTTCCCCTGGAATTTCCAAGCCACACATCGTATCCTTCATCAGCCAATAAAAATGCTAGAACAGAAGATGATGATACGTAATTAGTTTTTTTATTTATCGAGTATTATCGAATTAACTTATAGTAATAATAACTTGTTCTAACTTTGCTCTTTGTGATATATATTTAGCCTTATAATGTTTTAAACATTTCTTATTTATTCTGACAAGTATTATTTGTTTTCTTAAAACAGATATTTTCTTATATAAAACATTTTGTTATTTTAATAAAAAAGTTTTTTTCATACATTAAAAAACATTATTTAGATGACGAATTGAGACATAGAATATTGATTTAATATCATTTCTTACTAATATAATATATTTTTATTAAGCAAATAATAATAAATTCTTAGTATGGTATAAATAAATAAATTTTATTTAAAATTACAAAAAAATAGTTGGACAATTTATTTAAACGGCTTTATTAAATACTGCTTTATTAATATATAACAAAGTATTTTTCCAATTTCTTCTTTTAATATGTACGACGAGATCAAATTTTATCAGATAATATGATAGTATGATAATATGATAAGTTTTCTCTAATAAAGTTACTCTAGAATTCCAAATGAATTGCTAAATTACTTTTTACTTTTTAAACTTACGAAGGTCTCTGCCAGGGCCGAATAGCACCCAGACATCAGATGAGCTAAAGGCACCAGCTTTAAGGAACACAACTGGTCTTTGCTTTTGACCTACATGTAAAGGAGTTCCTGACATTCTATGTATCACCAAGTTGTAACCATCTTCTGTTGTGATATAATGCTCCTCGGCAATGTAATCATATCTCTCTACCAAACCGATCTGCATAGACATGTATATATAAAATGTTAAAAAAGGATTTAAGACTTTGACAGTAATTTTAATAATAATCTTATTACAATAGTAATATTTTTTTTACATAAAATAACAAAAGTTTATTTATTTAAAAAATAATATATTTATAATTGAATACAATTAATTTGCATTAGCAAAACAAAAATTGTTTCTATTATATCTATCACAGAAATCAATATTTTAACAAATTTTCTGATCGACATTATTTTATCTTTTCAATTGAATTTAGTGAGTAGGAGAGACTGTATGGTTGTCATAACTCAATCAGTGTATTACAAGACATTCTTTTTTTTATTCAAGATTAATATTAATTAATACATTGCTATAGATCGCTGATATAACATTAATTTGTTGTATAATGGTTTTCGCTAAGAGCGTATTTTGTATAACAACTTTTTAAAAAATTAAGGTATCAATAAATTTTTCTTATTTCCTAATAAGAGTTTTGTTTTTTGCATTATCCATAATGTAAGAATATAGATAAGAATACAATATAATGTTACGCATAATAGCTGAATATAATTTGGGAGATTTCTAATTAAGCATCCACGGGAATTTTTCGCTTGTTATTATTATGTCATGGCATTATTGCGATTTCTCTGTAATCGTAGAAAATGTTACGTTTTAGATAACTTATCCCTAGCGAAAATAAAAATCGGAGCGTAAGTTGAATGTAAGGGGAAAGTAATATCGGAAGCATAAACGAAACTCCGTTTTTTACGCTTCTGTTACTCTGCATTTACATTCGACTTTACGCCAGGATTTTTATTTTCGCCAGGGAAGAATTATTCAAAACGTAACATTTTCTACGGTTACAGAGAAATAGCGATAATGCTGTGATGTAATCTCTTTTATTAAAACCGATCTTGTGCCTAGTTTTTGTTTGCATTGTTTTCAATAGCTTCTACAATATTGTCTTCATCAGTTCTTGTAAAGATGGTGTCAGGTATTATGTATAAAGTATTATTTATAAAATTATTAGACATTTTAAAAAAAAACTAATAAGCTTCAAGTGCATTTAAAAATGAAGAAAGAAAAAAATGGAGATAATTTTACTGGAATCGAACGATTTTTAATCGTTTAATCGTTCGATCAGTATACAATTTTTTATTAATCAATATAATTATCGTTCAATTGTATAAAAACAATTATAAAAGTGGGTTAAGAGCGCAAATAGCAAGTTGATCTATGCTAATGTTTTAGTTTATACACAAATATCACATACGTTTCGACCAATACATTCAGGTCATTTTCAATGTTAATACATAATATATAATACTAAAAAGAACGTTTCTGAGACCTACATATTAAATTACATTTGGATATAATATCCTAATATAAAACCTGTGTAATCTTCCTCACACATCGTCGATTGAAATCCAGTTACCATTATGTATCTCTTAACAGCAAATCAATGCAGCATCGTGTTTTTGGTAAAAATAGTTATGAGTTGTCAATTAAAATTTGGTTACCACCATGTATCTTTTGACAAATTTTAAGTCGGCGTAGCTGACCTGAATGTATTGGTCGAAACGTATGTAATATTCGTGTATATATAAATAAAAACTAAAACATTAGCATAAATCAACTTGCTGTTTGCGCTCTTAACACTTTTATAGCAATCTTTTATGTAATTTTCAATATTTTTAATGAATTCAACTACTTTAATAAGATTGACTACAGACAAAGAAACATTTTTTTATGTATGACTGTTTTGAATAACAAACCTGACATCATCTTCACAAGAACTGAGTACAAACAATAAATTCTAGAATTGCTAATACTGATCCATACACATTAAAGTCAAAGTACATTCGATAAGAACTTTTATAAAAAATATTCGAGATTATCTTAATTAAATACAAAAATCCTGAATTTATATTTATTTCAGAATATATACCAAAAATTATTGAAATTCTATATTTAATATTATTTACAAAAATTTATATTGTTTCAATGTTTTCTACATTATTTTTTTATTTAATCAGGAGCAGATCCAAGAATAAGCGAGTACTCTTGTTTATGAAAAAAACTGATACGTTATTGATTTTCCTTAGGTTTGAAATTTTTTATGACAAATGAGACGAATCAGCTGAAAAAGATCTTTTTAATATTTTCTATGAAATGAGCCATTTCCGAAAGAGAACATAAATTCGAATTTGTACATTGCAAAATTGTTTCATCTGATTAATTTATTCGCTTATCCTTGGATCCGTCCCTAATTGAATAAAAAATAATGTATAGTTTCAAAAGATGAAGCTTCAAACATATATATAAAATTTCATCAAAATAATCCAAATAATTTTCAAAATAAAAAAAATGAAATTTTTTTTAACTTTGACACTATGTATCTTTGAAATTAAGCTGTTTCGGACATTTAATCATATGAAGTATTCGTCTCCAATTTGTGTGAGGAATCACCCCTTAAAATCTTTTAGCGTACTTATAGGCTCAGATAACATTTCGTGCAAAAGCAATACAATGTAATTTATTTGCTGATACTTGTAATGTTGTCATGATAATAGCAAAAAAATAAAATTTTGCTTGCATATTGCCATAATTTTGCTAAATTAACATTTGTACTTTTGACGATAAACAAAATTGCTTCAATTTTGCCGAAATATTGCCATATAATCAAACACTTTTACAATTGTTGCCGCAAAGTTACTGTAAAGTTATTCTATTACAGTTTGTGTGTTTCTTTGTTTGCAATATTGCATCAAATGAGGACTCACCTTGGCAAACTGCTCGCAACATTTTTAAGCAAATTTTCAGCAAAATGCCGATAAAATGTTATTTTGGGGACCAACTTTGTATATGCATAGAGATACTTCATACATAATTATTTATTTTTATATATATTTATATATACTCACATATATGTATATTTATGTATGTTATCACATGAAAAATTATCGGTAAAATATGTTATCAATCCTGGAACGTATGACACTCAAAAAAAAGTTCACTTTTAATTACGATTTCAACATTATTTTGTCATTATCATGAATACCCTGCTTAGAATTTACCTTTTAAATACGAAATTATTTTGCCGAGCATACTTTTAATTAAACAAAATATTAATAAAAGACAATCTTACTTACGAAATCTAATGTAGATACGTTGTTCACTGTTTTGACTTCTTCCAGCCTCCTTACTCTCACCATACCGGGATCCTTAGGAAACAGATAGTTGAATAATACCTTCCGAAGGGATGCTAAATCTTCCCTAACATGCATTCTTGCTTCCAGGAACACTACAGTAAGCAGAACAACGAATGAAATTTTTGTGTCGATTCTCATTCTGATATCGAGATTATAAAATCACTGTAACTTGCAACTCTCGACAGTATTATGTGATAACTGTGACTTAATATATACCGTGCAGATAAAGATTATATGAATAAGTAGAGCTGTACACGAGATTATATAACTAATTTACATATATATTTGTTGTATAATGAATTTGGCGGGTATATCAGAACGCAGTAAGTACGCTAGATATTTGTGTATGTGAATGATAATCCGAGGGCTTGCGTCCAGCAGAAATAGCAGCTTTATAACTGTCGTATAAATACTTTTTTATTCGATTGGTTTATACATTTAGATTCAGTGGTTATCTAAGAGCAAGAACCAATTATATTTAAAAAATCTTACAACGTTGCAAAACTACTTGTTCTGCTTAACGCATTCATTAACACACTACTTTAGTTGCGCTAGATTCCTCGTTCCGCTCTCTAAATGTGTACGAATCGTAAGAACCTACAAGTGTAGTTGGTATTAGTATATTTATTAATTATTTGATTTTTTCTTAATTAAATAAATATAAAAATATCAAAGAAATATATATTCATTAGACTTGAAACCGTTTTAATTCTTACATATAAAAATAAAAATAGTTTTATGGATCTAAGAATAAATTATAAGTAAATTATAAGTAAAATGCCAAC
Organism: Trachymyrmex cornetzi; assembly: GCF_001594075.2. NCBI lineage: Eukaryota > Metazoa > Arthropoda > Insecta > Hymenoptera > Formicidae > Trachymyrmex > Trachymyrmex cornetzi. Next base: position 150,721 of record NW_017296848.1, on the reverse strand, counting down.
GCACACAACACACATAAAAGCCTTCACAGTTATTAATATGTAAATAATATATATTTCTATAAAACAACAAAATACAGCTTACAAATAATTGGAATGCACTTACTAATGAAGTTAACTGATAGACGTTTTGACTCGAGATTTGAGTCATTTTTAGTACGAAAAGCAAATACATATAAGCTACAATATAAAAGCGTAAGAGGACACTAAACATGAGTACTTCCTCTTTGCTGTCATAGACTAACACAAACGTAATCTGGTTAATAAATTATTTATATAATGACGTTAAAAATATGTTGAAAAACGATACATCTTAAATACGTTTATTTTATTTACTCTTTCTAATTATACTTCTAATACCTTTCTACACACACACTAACTGTAAAACCATACAGTACAATAAAATTTAATTTATTCGATATATTATGTAACAAAAATTAATATAAAAAATTGGGAAATACTTTATAATATGATATTCATTTAATATTATCTCTTAGTGAAATATATTTATTAGTCATATGTTAATAGCCTTAGAAGAAAACTTTTTCAAAAAGAACGTTATTATTAGGTTTGTTTTCTATTCCTGCACTAGTTGCACTAGTTCAAAAAGTGTACACTAAAGCATTTTCTGTACCCAAAATGGCGTCAGCGACGATGTTTTTTGTTTTAATGCAACAGAACTCAGTACACGAGTTCACCGAACTGGCTGCACCAGGTCTTGAGTCATTAGGCCTGTTCTTTTTGGCTGAACTTTTGCACCAGTTCATCTTTCTTCCCCTTCTTTCCTCCCGAAGAGAAAAGGAAGAGAGATGAACTGGTGTAAAAGTTCAGCCAAAAAGAACAGGCCTATTAGGTCTGTTTTTTATTGCCGCACTTTCTGAACTAGTACACACAGTGCAATAAGTTGAAGTAAAACAAATATACGTTTGTTTCACTTTAACTTATTGCACTGGTTCAGAGTGCAGCAATAAAAAACAGACCTATTGTAAGCAGTGCAAGCACCGGTGTGCACTAGTTCAGCTGTAGAAAACAGATCTCGCGTAAGGGCCTGAGCACAATAGAGGAACAGGAATTAGATATTAAGATTTTAACCTATCAAAAACTGATTACATCGGAATACACGGTTTCTGATAGGTTGAAATCTTAATATCTAATTCTTGTTCCTCTTGTGCGCAGGTCCTAAATGACGCATAGCAAATGGTGGCAAGTTCGAGAGTCCACGACTAATAAAACGGTAAATATATGGAAATAAAAACTTTTCTCGATCTAAAAGACATATAGCGTATTCGATTACTTACTCGACCCGACTCTGAGTCAACAGTCTGTTCTTTTTAGCTGCATTTCTTACACAATTTAGCTCTTCTTTTGCAGCTAAACAGAACAGACTATTGACTC
>NW_017296848.1:124654-149229 GCF_001594075.2 Trachymyrmex cornetzi | reverse complement strand
CCACCGGAATCCTGTTTTCTGATTAGTTGCAGAGCGTCGTACGACGCAAATCGGATGCAGTGTGAATCCAGCATTATTCTCTGTTCCCTGTTCCCTTATCCCTGTTCCTTTCATTGTGCGCAGCCCTAAAGCTAGATGGCGATGAATAGGCGGGAAAGATCTCGTACTTCGTAGCAGCTCGTAGAAAGCCGGTGGTAGGCGGCAGCCGTAAGTACTGCACAATTGTAGCTGGAATTAAAAATGCACGCTTTTTTGAAAACCGGAAAACTGGGTGCTCCGGCAGCGGAGGTAAAGAAACCGTCGACCTCTCAGGCCAAGGACAACAAGAAGGACCTGACGCCATGGGTGGAAAAATAGTGAGTGCGTGCTAAGGCAAGATTAACCTCTCGACCTTTCACGCAGAAAGAGACATTCTGTATTGAGATTCTTGTAAGAGCCATGATACACAGAAAAACTGAAGCAATAAGACGTAAACAGGAAAGAAATCAACATGTTGGATTTGCCACTGTTTATATTATGATCTCTATTATGATTGACCAATTAGCTACTGCTTATGTTTTACTGCTCAAAGTTTTTTGCTGCCATGATCCTAACTCTTAACCACAATGTCGATATTGTTATACTATTCTTAACCCAGATTTTTAACTATATGTAATATCTGTACAACGATAATATAATATTTGCATTAAAAATTACAGAATCTCAGAATTGCTATTAACCTTCCGGATCTGGATGCGTTCATAGGCTTATTCAGATAAATTTGTATAAATATATACATAAAGCAAATTATCCAGTTGCATTTTACATAAGTCCTTATGATAGAACTACGATAATTTTCTTTATGTATGATTACACAACTATGTAAGTTTGTCTACATGGATTATCACCTACAGCATAGATTTCCAAGGGACGTCCTAAAGATATTCAGAGAATATTCCTATGTCTTCTGAACAACTCTAGATGTCTGTGGACTCAATTATATCTCTTCGGAGTTGATGATAGATCTATTAGGCTGGAATCAGACTACGCATTGAAGAATGAGATTGAAGATTAAAAGATTGAAGTTTGACCAATCAGAACAAAAAAAACTGAAATTTCTTTGTCCTTATTGGTGAAATTTCAATCTTTAATCTCAATCTTCAATGCATAGTCTAATTCCGGTCTTAGATTCACTCAATGATATTCTTTGTTACAAATTAAAATTAAAATATAAAATAAACTTAATATTTACACAAATTCTTTTTTATATGATTTCCTTTAAATTAATTAGTGCATTTTAGTTAATGTATATTAAGTACAGCTTTGTACTAAAAATATTAGGCACTTATATTTTTTCATTTATTTAAAATTCTTTATTTACATTGTCAAGTATTAATAACTGGCAATATACAGAAGTTTAAAAGAAACAAAGGATAATTCACAGCACACACACAATGTCAAATTAATTTTTGAGCTAAAATTTTAAATAGTTAATAAGTTACAATTAATAATGCCTAATATTTTTGCCTAAGGCTGTTTCACAGATCCAGTATCAATAACTATGTTATAGATTTTGACTTTAGTTCCAGAAGGTTATACTTTATTCTTTTCTTTTATCTAAATATTTTTATCTAAAAATTATGACTTTTCCTTTAAGAAAATGAAAAGAATTAGATTTGAGGATAAATGTTTTCATTTTATTCATATTTTGTTCAAAGCCGGCCGAAAAATGTCGACGATATTGTGGAACAAACGGAGGTGGTGAACGTAATACGGCAGGCAATGGAACATGGAGATTTTCCCAACATGCTGTTTTATGGACCACCAGGTACAGGCAAGACTAGCATCATCCACGCAGCCGCGAGGCAGATGTTTGATAGCATGTACAAGGACAGGATACTGGAACTGAATGCTTCTGATGACAGAGGTATTCAGGTTGTAAGAGAAAAGATCAAATCCTTTGCGTTGCGCAGAGCTAATCCTATTGGACCAGAGTAAGTTTAAGCAAACTTTTCTTAATCTAAAGCCACAGTGGCTTTTTGCAAATCCATCTTTGTAAAAACTGTCACAATAATGAATTGTGCATGAAGTAATAACAAAAAATTATTTGATTAAATGATTAATGCCAATGATGAACCAGTAAAAGGTCTGATGACTGTAGAATTTCAGCAAGAGATTGTTCAGAAAAAGGCACTTTGTTGTTATCAAGGAGAACTAATGAAGTGTTTTAGTATCTCTTATTAGCAACAAGACAAAAAATGCTCATAATTGCAGAAAGAACTACAAGATTAGTGAACTTCTGAGACACATGAGCAAACAACTTCAATTTTCAAATATTCGTGTGAGTCGCGAAAAAAATAATTGGTGATTAATCAGCGCATTTTCTTAAACTATAATAGAAATTATAAGATTTACAAAAAAAAATATCATTAAGCACCAACATGTGTTTTGACTAAATGTAACCTTCTTTTTTTAATTGCATTGTAAATTTTTTATTATTGACAAAATTATTTTATTATTGACGAATATCAAATTAATCTGACACGAATATTTGAGAGTTGATCATCTCATTTGAACATCTCGCGCGCTGTACTGCAGTTTATGATCAAAAGTGCAAATCTGAGGCATAATATAATTCTTATTTAATTAAAATTTATAAAAATAAAATAGTAAAATACAAAAATAACATTAATTTTTTATATTTACAGCGGAAAGAAATGTCCGCCATTCAAGATTATCATCCTAGACGAGGCAGATAGTATGACTGGTGCCGCGCAAACAGCCCTTCGTCGAATTATGGAGAAAGAGTCGCACAGTACGCGCTTTTGTTTGGTGTGCAACTACCTGTCACGAATCATCAAGCCGATAGCGTCGCGTTGTACGAAATTTCGATTTAAGCCACTGAGCGATGAGAAGAGTATTACCAGGCTCGAGTACATATGCAACGAAGAAAATCTAAAAGCCGATAAAAGCGTCTTACAAAAAATCGTTGAAGCATCAGGTGGTGATTTAAGACAGGCTGTCATGTGTTTACAATCGATCACGCGATTGAAAGGAAAAGACTGTGAGATCACCGCAGATGATGCACTCGACGTTATCGGGGTAAATATATATTCCTGTAAAAAACATAGAAATTTTTTATGACTAGACTGAGTAATTTCGAATTATGCATTTATTACTTCAGCTAATTCCCGATGAACAAATTAATGTACTGTGGGAAGCTTGTAAAAAAGGGAATTACATTAATGTTCAGAAGTCACTTGAAAATTTGCTGCTGGAAGGATATCCAGGTGCAAAGGTACTGTCTTAATTATTTTCGCCATTTTAGACATAAAAAAATTTATTAAATAATAGTAGAAAAGTAATAAATAATTTTATCGTGATAATCAATGATTAAATTAATCTTGTTTAATTTTATTTATGTTATATTTTAGGTAATTGAACAATTAAACGAGAGAATTATTTTCTCCGATGAATTAACTGACAAACAAAAGGCGATAATTGGCGACGTGCTCGGCGTAAGTGGCTTTTTATGTAAATGTGTATACATAAACAAAAAGAATAATACAAGGATGATTCAACTTCTGTCCAGAATTTTAGTAATGGCGGAACTGTATATGTTTAGTTCCAATTTAGGTTTCTTTTTTCTGAGTATTCCATCTTCATATGCTTATATTTCTCCCAACGTTTTGGCTGTGATGCTATGCTTACAGAATAAAAATCTTTGGACTGTCGAATTGTTCAGCAAAGATCTCCTTTTAGATATTCCTGACTTTTATACACCTTTATACTCATATACTCACTTTTATACTCATATACTAAGATTTGAAAAGTATGTTGCCAACGAATTGAGTTTGCAAACGTAGTAAAATTTTTGAAGGATTAATCACTTCTTTAGGCGAAAACTTGATGACATAGCTCTACTTCAGCTTGCGCTGAATTAATTTTTTCCATGTTCGCCGCTATTCTATAACTAGTAATATAGTATGCCTCGGATCAGTCTCACTCTATAGCAGAAGGGACTCTACTATTATAAGAGATTCAACAGTCGTAGGAAATTCGGCATCTTTTGGAGAGTTTGAAAATTCTGGATAGAAAAGTTGAGCCATTCATATATAAACTGCATTGTAAATAAGAACAAATTTTCTTTTTTAGGAATGTGATTATAGATTAACAGAAGGAAGCGATGAATATATACAACTGTTAAATGTGTTTTCTACTACTTTGATGACTTGCAAATGATAAGAAAAATAAATTTTCCTTTATGTTATATATTTATATTCGTAGCTTTTACGTTATGTAAATACTATAAAGATTTTATATATTTTCATAGAATTGTTCACGTTGTTTTATGATTTATCGACCTTTTATAATCTTTAGGTATATCAATGTAAAGAAGTTAAGATTGTTAAAAATGTCCAAACAATTAAAAAAAATATTTTAGAATTGTAAGTTCTGAAGAAAATAACTAACGTTTTAAGGATTGGCGGATCAACTCATCTACACCTTATTTGCGGTGCAGATACATATCTGCATTTTATCAAATTTTGTCTCTTGGAAATATTTTGTCGTGTGATTTCTTCTGCCTTATGTTTTATGGAGCAACGAAAGTTCGTACGGAGTACAGATTTTGCAATTTAATTCTTAGAACATTGTAACAAATAAAACTATCTACACCTCAACTGTACTTTAGTGCAGATACCAGAGCGATTTTCTTTTTTTTTTTCAAATTGTTCTATAAAGACTTACAGAACTTTGATTACGAATATCGCAATTAGATTGCGAGTTTCTTAATATTTTAGTATAATTTCAGTATTAAAAAAAAATTCGTTTTCGACAGAGGTCTCTTGATGAGCTTTAAAGTTCCTAACTAACTAGGGAATAAAAACACTAAGATATAAAATATAACTAGCAGGTCTAGATATTTTCTATCTAGGGATATATATATATGTCTATAAATAAACCAGACACAGTAGCGCCACATTCACTAGAAAATCTAGGGGCTTGATGCTGACCAATCTCACAAACGCGCATCTAAAATATCCCTATACTTCGCTCCGAATTTAATTTTCCAGACTTCAAAAAAACAAAGCATCATCCCAAACAATCAAAGCGTCGAACAGAAATTACGACGAACTCTAAAAAAAATCCCGAACGTGTGCGAAAAGAAACGCGCTCAATTACACGAAGAAAACCCATCCCGGCGTCGGTGGGAACCGGGGCTCTCAGCGTCTCGGCGCCGACGCCGTTCGCTGAGCACCACTGACGCTCGGCGTGTAGGGGCGTCGTTGCTACTGCGTGCAATGTGTATCGTGTAGGCGTTGGCGAGGAAGGAGGCGAGAGCCGCGAGACCGCCGCCGTCGCCGCTCGCTTCTCTTCGGGGACGTGTCGTACGTGAAGGGGTTAAAATAAAAGAAGGACAACGCGCGCGTTTACGTGTTCGGCAAGCCGGTGGCCGCGTTGAGCCGCACGTGCGTCATTTTCGTGGATACCTCGCGTCGCGCGAGAGCAGTTCGGTATTCCCTTTTCTGCTCCGAAAGAAAACGGACTCTAACGCTCTCTCGCTCTTGCTCTCCGCCCTCTCCCCCTCTCTCCCCCCCTCCTCCCCCCTCCCTCCTCCGCCTCCGATCGTCGCCGTACTCTGTGCCTCTAGAGCGCGGCTGTCTAGCCTCGTTCCACGACACGGCGGAGCCACGGCTCCACGTTCCCGATAACGCGGGTGGATCATTGTTATTCCGCGAGTGGTGGAAGGTCGCCGCCGACGCCTCCTCCCCCTCTGTGCGAACGGCGTCCCCGTGGTCGGTGTCGCGTCGTGAGAGAAAGGGGAACGGACGGGAAGGAACGGGGGCGTGAACGACGCCGCCGCCGCCGACGCCGCCGCCGCCGCTGCAGCATCGTCCTTCACTACGTCGTTTTGGAGTAACGACGTTTCGGAGGAGTACACGTCGTTTCTCTCCTCGGCGATATCTCTCCCTCTCTTTCTCTCGCCCGCTGGCGTAGAGGTCGTGACTTCCGGAGAGAAAGGAGAGAAAGAGAGAGAGGCACAGAGAGAGAGAAAGAGAGAGAGAGTGAGTGAGTGTGTGAGTGAGTGAGAGAGGACTACTCGCGAGAGCGGAGCACCGCGAGAAAGGCGTGCTGACCGCGTTCCTCGCCGAACAGGACCAGCAGCAGGAGGCCGATTTCTGTTGGATCCTCGTGACACTTCCTGACACGTTCCGCGACTCACCTCGAAACGGCTCGGTCTCGTCGCGATCCGCACGAAGGTGCGTCGCTCCGGCTCTACGAGGTCTACCGTCCCTTTAACGGAGGTCCATTTTACTCCGGGGATCTCGCAGAGGTACGTTAAGAGGAGAAATATTAAACGCGAGCGCGGAGGTACACTTTGGAGGAGGATCGCAGTATGTTCCCGTCGCGAGGACGCTAAAACGAAGGAGGGGGCAGAAGAGGAAGACATTCTGCGAGCCGCAGCTTCCCGCGAGAGATGTTCGGCGCCCTGAGGGGAGATCCTACCGGCGAAGCGGGCGGCTAGTTGCGGTGCATGCCTCGGCGCGGCGGTGCATCCTGCCGCATCCTGCGCGATCCTGACGGTCCTCCGTCCGTCGTTCCGTTCTCTGCGAAAAAAAGGCCGGGTGTCCCCTACATCCGGCGGCGCTGATCTCGACGAGTCAAGGCGCGTCGACCTCGCCCGGTCTCCTCGATTCAGTGGAATTGCAGTACATTCGAAGGATCGTCCGTTAACCGGGGTAAGAGGACTCGAAACGGTACAGCCGGCGCGCCTCCATGTGCGCGTCGAGGTCCTGAGGAAGCGCGTGGCCTGACGGCGACCTCGTGCCGGTCGCTTCGTTAGATCGCGAGGATCGAGAAAAGGCTTTCCGAAAGGATTTGACAGATTCGCGTGTCCCTTACTTCGATCAAATCGTCCCGACTCGACTGTCCCCGTCCTCCTATAACGTGATAACGCGTTCCGGCTGTGGACAAAGGCGTGGATGGTACCGGCAGGCTTGCGGGATCAGTCGACAACGACGGCAGTCACGAGGCGGATCGCATTACCTGCGGCAGTAACGGGTGTCACGGCTGATACGTGGAATGTGACGGGATACGTCGCGAGCGGAGTAGCGAGTCGTAGAAAAGGTAAGTCGGGAGAGACAATTTTGCTCGCGAGTATATCCCACGTATATTAGTGGTATATACGTACATATCTATATATATACTATTAATATATATATATATACGCTTATTATTCTTTTCCCTAAGTCAAAGTCTACTACGTAGGTTGTAATATTATCATCATGTGTGTGACAATAATTTTTTGTTCTGTTCTGTACCAGCATGCATCCTCAGGTAGGTTCAGAATAGCAGCCTCGCTGGCGCCTCACCTTTTATACTCGTGACAAATAAATAAAAATAAAGCCAGATCTACGCAGCACGCAGGTTGCAGGTCGCAGATGAAACGTATCATAATAGGCCGCAGGCCGCGAAAATTGAAGTCTACCCAACTTCCTGCGTCCTATTATAATTAAAATATACGTTCGGTTAGTTTCTAGTCTGCGACTTGCGATCTTCATTCTGCGTGCTATGTATATCGGACTTGGGATATACCAATATACGTAAGATATACCGCGTACATACTACTAATATACGCAAGACATTTGTAGTATATACGCAGCATATTTTACGCATATTCGTAATATATACGTAAGATATGCGTCGAGAAGTACCTAATAGCAGCTCCGAAGGCTCGCACGATTGGCCACACATTTAGATTCCAGATCTCTCGAAAGAGCCGCGGGATACATACCGAGTGTCCTGTTCGCGTATTCTCTTTGAACCTGCGGCCGCCGCGTGGTGCTCTTAGCGCGGCCGGCCGGTCTCTCCTCAATTTATCGAGCAACGCGGAACTCGCCGCTTTGCGTTTAATAATGAAGAGCCACCTTCGAGGATCAAACTTCGGGAATGCAAATGGGACTTTTATCCAGCCTTTAACTTTGCCTAGTTTTTAATTTGATCGGATTTTGATACACTTTGAAGAAACTTTGACTTAACAAGGGGGGAAAAATATCATCGTATATATTTAATATCCAAATTTTAATCCTAGTAACTTTGGATCACTTAAATATCTTAAATTTTATCATTAAATTTTAATTAACAAATTAAATTGACGATTTAATTTGTGATATTATTATTCCCAGCTTTAATTTACTGCACTTTCAAGGCTGTGTTTGACACGAAGTTTGAAGAACTCTGGGGAATGTATTTAAGTTCATGTAGAAACATTATTAAGCCTATTACTGGGTCAAGATCTAGTTATAGCTTCGATCGTATTTGGTGTTTCTTTACGTAATTAATTTATGTAATTAACAAAATTTTATTAGAGTTCGTTGTGAGAGAAAAATATTAAAAATTTTTTTATCCCTATTAAAAATTTTAATTATAATTAAAATGATAATTACAAAGATTGTATAGACTCATAAAATTGAAAATAAAATGAAAGAGGGTTAGATATTGCTTATTATATATAATTACAGGTTTAATTTCTTTTATTATAACACTGAAGATGACCCTAATAAAAGTCGAAACGTTTGTTAACTTTGTCACTTTCAATTATATATAATATCTGTTAGCACTAAGAACTTACTCGGCTCACTAATCCTCTTTCGCTTTATTTAAACTTACAATATTTCTCTGAATCGTTGGATTTTCTTTAGGACACCTTAAATCTTAAATGTTATATGGTAGAATCCTCTCGTTTCTTAAACTTGAAATCCCCTCGAATTCTTACATATTTAAGATCTTACATCGTATCCTTTTTCTATCTTCGATTTTGCAGATATTCAGGCCTCTAACCGCCTCGATCACTCTCGAGCTTTGGCCTTTGAGTTCTCCCAAGTTAAATAAGGATCTATCGTGCAACATTAAATCTGGAGTTCGTAGTATACTTTCGTGCCACACATACGCCCTTTTTTCTTCTCTTTCTTTCTCATACACACACAGCATTTTACTTGCAATCGGTCGCCCCGAATCCCCTTTTCAGTTATAAAACGAAACTAGAACGTACGAGCGTTTCGAAAATAGTCGTACTCGTCGATTGATTATTCACGTGGATTTTCACGCGGTCGCGATCTCGGTATACCGCGTGTTACCCCGTGAATGATTATCGTGAGAGTCGGACATAATTTGCATTATCCGTTTAAGCGGGTTCGACCAATCGTGGTGGGCAATTCGATTAATTATAATTATGTTACACTAATGAAGCTATTCATCGTCCCCGATCGACTCGTGAGGCAAGGAGGTAGGTCTTTGAACTCCTGGCGTTATCATTCTCGAATTAGATCTACGATAGTGATATCGATACATATGCATAATCGACTGTTGTCTATGGAAGACCGAATGAGATATTTTTTATTAGAGATCTATACAGTATTTTCCAAATCTATACATAATTTTCCTAAAATGTTATATGAATATTATATTTATCCTTTTTATATTCGTATAATATTCTAGGAATATTGTGTCTTGTAGGATACAACAGAGACTGACCACGAGCACTCTTATCAAACCAAGAGTGAACAAGGAGGGTGTAGAGAGTGTCTTAGACTTCGCGTGACAGCCGTTAATAGCAGATTCTTGAGATTTCGGGACAGAAAATCCTAATACCAAAATGTCGAGCGTATAGTAGTTTTTAAAGTTAAGAAGAGTTTGAAGTTAGCCAACAGAACTGTCCAAAATTGACGCGCTCAACCATGGCACGTTGCACAATAGTGAAGATGTTTTCAAGTATCAATTTTGTTCTATAATATCCTTTCTTCTAATCGTCCTTTACACTGTACAATGTGCCATACTTGAGCGCGCCAATTTCGAACAGTTTAATTGGTTAACTTTGATTAGCTAACTTTAAACCTTCCTTATTTAAAAAGTATTGTAGCCTCGACGTTTTGATATTAGCATTTTCATCTCGAAATGATCTCAGAAATCTACTGTTAAGAGTCACGTGAAGTTTGAAACATTCTGTATATATTGTCTTTTTTTATGTACGCCACCTCGTTCTAACTGATATTATTTTATTAATTCTAGCTTACTAAAATTGACAAAAACAGCCACCAATGAAAAGTTCGTCTCGTAGCCAGATTTTGTCATAGAATTTCTACTTTTGACTAAAAATATAAATTGTTTGTAACAATTATGACTGTAATAATTTCCCTCGCGGCATAATCCTGTATGAGAATGACATTCGTGCACTACTGAAAAAAATGGTCTGATTAAACGGGCAAAAGAGCCCAACAAGAATGGCACTTTGTTAAAACCAAACAGAATTTCTGGTTGTCACAACCAACAGAAGTTCTGTTTGGTCTTGCCAAAATATCATTCTTGTTGAACCTCTTTGTTGGTTTAATCTGGATATTTTTCTCAGTGTAATTAACAAAAGACTTAACAGTTAATAAATATAACAAGTATGTCTATACAATAGAGATGACTAAGTTCGAAATGTTATGGGAATTAATTTTATTAATTTACATAAATAAAATGTTATTAATTTTTCTCCTGCTTTTGCTCGTTTAAATTGATTCTTCATTGTTATTCTTGCAATATAGATTTAATTATGTTTTTATCCAAAATTAAAAAGGATCAATAAAAAATAAGATTTGTAAAATATAAGTAGACAAAAGAAGCTATACCTATATATATATATATATATATATATATATATATATATTTTAGTCGGATATTTTGAATAAATATATTTTTAAATATGCATATTAATGTTTTCGAGATAAAATAAAAAGACTAGTGATTTATTAATTCACCCTATTTTACGACAAAAATTATAAAATTAAATTAAATAATTAATACAAGTAGAATAAGCAAAGAAAAGGATTAAATTTAGCCGATTTTGTGAATTTCGAATCGAGGCCAAACGAGCTATATGATGGAATTTAATTTCGGTAAAAATTTAAGTTGAGCATAACATCGTTTGGCATACAATTCGATTCGAAATTCGAGGACCATAAAATACATAGACTAGAAACGTGTTCTTGAAGTCTCTCTTTATCGAAATGTTTTATCTTCAGAGGACAAGTATCTCAGGTATCAAGTCAGTCACATTTACTGATTAGATTGACTCTTCAGGTTCTTACGAAGTTACAATACAGAACGATGGTTTCTAAAGTCGTGAACAGTAATTCCTAAAAAATTCCGGATCGTATATCTTCGTGTTTTACGTCGAACTTTAATCGCGGCCAGTTAAAATCGTCAAACGACAATCGATTTATACAAATCATTTATACGTGACATGCAATAAAAGAATCGCGATTTGCGAATTTATTAATTCCGTTTAATTCAATTATAAACATACAGAGTATCCTCTTATAATTTAATTCAACTGACGTCAGTAGTAGCCTCGCTTCCTTCGGTCGCGCTCAGCGCTGGCCTTACAAGAAGAGTCGCGGCGACGGAAACGACAATCGTAAGAATCCACAGAAAACGAAGTTCGTCTTCTGCGTTATCAGACGGTGCGTCGTCGCGGGGGATCGATAACGAAGCCAAGCGTATTTATCCCCGAGAGCAAGTCCAGACCAGGCGCGCCGAGATAAAGCTCGAAAGTTAGTATCTTTTATCTCGGGATGAGAGCGAAGGCTCGCGCGCGTAAGGGATTCCCATTCCTCCCCTTTCCACCCCCGTGTCTCATTCTATCTCTTTATCCCTCTAAACTGCTTTCCACTTTTCGTGCTTCTAATTAAGCCGCGGTTGCGCCGAGAGCAGTACAAGCCGGAAATAGAAAATTAGAGCGAGCCGCCGTCACCGACGTCGCCGGCGTCGTGCGGCCATGCGGGATTTCAGATCCTCTTTTCGGATTTAAAAATCCGCTGGCACACGGATCAAAAATTCGCCGAAAGGTCACCCGCAGGACCCGAGAGAAATCCAACAAATAGATTTCTTGGAATATATGAAATACGCTATATAAATCCTGTTTCAATCCTGTTTACTAAAATGTTAAAACTCAGATATAAGGGCCACGTGAAGTTTTCCCGATTTCCAGGACCAGCGAATTTTCCCTTTTCTCGCAGCTCGACACTTCATTTATTTACACAAAAAGAAGAATGGTTTTGCTGAAGTATCTAAAAATTTAGCTATAAGATACAGATTTGAAAATAATTTGTTGGATAAAAATAATCACGTAGGAATCATTGTTGCGAAAGGTTTTGACATTCTAGTTACCAACGTCCTACATAATTTTTTAATATTCAATGAAATTTGTATCAAGCTAAATTTTTTAATACTTCAGCAAAACCATTCTTTCCGTGTAACAGCAGTCATTACACCAAAAAAGTGAAAATAATGGCTGCTTCTTGACAGAAAAAGTGACAAAAAGTAACTTTTCAAGCATTGAAATGATAACTAAAAGTAAATGTACCAGTAGACATGACTTATTTACTGGATGAAATGACAAAAATATTAAATATTAATCTTTTAATGATATGTACGCAACTTTAAATAAACTCATAGTTTATAAAAGAAAATAATAATAACGAATTTATTTAGAGTCATATACCTAATCATTAAAAGCTTAATATTTAAAACTTTTGTCATTTTATCCAACAATTGGGTCATATCCACCAACTACTACGTTTAGCTTAATATTTTTTAGCAAATTTTCAGAGCAATTAAGACCATTAGTGAACAACAGTAAACAATTGTTATACGGGGCAACTAAAATATGAATAAAACTAAAATATAAATGAAAAATTTATATTTTACAAAGTCAGCTCAGGAAGAAAAGGTCACGTATAGTGACCATTTTGAACGATAATGACTTTCTAGTGACATGTCAAAAAAAGAATGACAAAAAATAACTCAGGCGACAGTACAGCGGCGCTGCTTCTTAAGCGTTGTCGAATATTTGAGGAATTGGTTTCTGAGGTCATTTTATAAAGAAAAGTTCTTCTGAACAAATGATCTCAAGGCTTCGTTTCAAAGGCAGGATATTACCTTCCCATTTTTTATTTCCCAAAGGATTTGATTCAATTGATCCATTGACGTACAAGTTCGGGACGGCACAGTACTACCTAAATCACGTTTTCATGCCACTGATTTTTACAAAACGGTGACTACAAGTAAAAAATGAAAGCTAATATCCTGCCTATTTGCTGCTCCGAGCTTTAAAAAAAATCTTCATTTAGAAGCTATTAAGAAAAGACGATAATGTAGAACTTTATAGAATGTTTAATATTCTGAAGCAAAGCCTTTGAAATCATATATCTATATCAGCTTTTCTTCATGAAAAAATTTGATTTTAAAAACCAATTCTTAAAATATTAATATATTAAATAAAAAAAAATATTAAAACTCTCAATTAAAACTATAAAAAGGAATGTTCGTAAGAGCAAGCATAAAAAATGCGGTATTTGGTGCATAAAAATTTGTAGTGACAAATATATTTACTCTTTAATTACATATGTAAGAATTAATCGAATATTTCAAGTACAAAAATAATATGTCGAATATAGTAAAATTTTATCGTTATAGTAGAATAACTAAATTATTAAGGACGGTTTAAAATTAAGTTGAAACGTTCGATCGATTCTTAGATGTGTAATGAAGAAGTGAATATATTTTCACTTCTTCATTATTACTATAAATTACTGCGTATACCAACACTTGTTAAATTCATAATATCAAATTATATCCAATTTAAATTATTTTATTCATTTCTAAAGGTCGCCATTGCTCCTATTTACTATGCCGTTAATTTAATTAAAATAATACAGTTAATTAAATAAAATTTAATTCATCAATTTTAATATTTTTTATTTATTTATTGTTTCAATATCTTAAGAGTTGATTTAAGAAAATTTATGAGGTTGTTTATTTCGAAACTAAATAATTCAATTTATTATTGATTGATTTACATTGACACATGCATAGAAGTTACAAATAATTCGTACTTTTTTAACTTAAAAAATTGAGTTATCGTTGCTTCTTTAATATCTAACAGTAAAATACCACATTTTTTAAATCCTACTTGTCCTCATTCCTTTTTACAATATTGAAATATTGGACAGTATTTAAGAAACACCCAGTATGTCGCAATGTTTTCGCGTGTAATATCTTCCAAAATAAGAAGTAAAATATAAAATGCAAATGGATAATATGCGCGCGCTGGTAATTCAATATCTTGCTACACTTTCCATATTATTTTCTCTCCTAATTCTTAATTCTCGTATCTATTACATTTCATGTCTCATGTAAACTTACTGTTAAAAAAAAAATTCGATAATATTTTCAATACTCTCTTCAAAAATTAATTATACCTTCTTCAATTTCCAATTCCACTCGCGCGTTTGATTGATGACACTAGAGGTCCAAAGGTTCGATAATGTTCAGACATCGGTAATTATATCGCCGATCTACTATCGCGTTGCTGCCAATCATCAAAGTGGAAACTCACCGGCAGCTTCCCTTCGGCCCGGATCGCTTTCAATTTCCCCGACTTTTCCCCCGACTCGCAGCAACTCCACGACCGCCTACTGTTCATCATTCGCGAGACAATATCAACCCCGCCTCTCTCACCACCGTGCGCGCTGTACTTGATATCAACTCAATATCGCGTCCGCGCGTAATTTTGGAGTGGACGACGACGCACCCCCGTCGTGACTTACTGCCCCGTCGAGAATACCGTGTACCAACGAAGAGGGACGAGGACGCCGCGTCGCCGTGCCGGAAAATAAAGCCTGTAAACGTCGGATGCGAGCGGCGTCTCGGCCTTCCTCAGGTCGAATTACGTTTCTCCCGCGGGACGCAATTCGAAATTGCGGACCCACGTAAAAAGCCCGAGTAATCCGTGCGCATCCTTCTCGCCTAATTGCTAATTAACGTAATTAGTCGCTCCTGAAAATCACTCTTGGAGTATTATGTTACTCCCGGTGATCGAAGGCTCGTCCGAATTTCTTGTACCACCGAGAGACAGTATTTCTTTTTCTTTTATTTTATTTTATTTTTTAATAAATAGAACAACGTGACGTTTCTTTTTCGCTATTCCGGACAAGAACTTTTTCCTCATTTTCAACCATAAAATCTTTGATAGTCGCGTTCCATTAACGTAATTAATTTGTTCGCTTGATTCATATCGCAGTTCTGTCACGTTATTTATGCAAGTAAATATAATGTAACATAAATTTAAATGGTGCCTTATAACATAAATGAAATTTATATAAATGAAATGTATGTTAATAATTATATTTACAATACTTGTGATGGTATATGTGGAATAACTGTGAAATGTGAAACAAATGAAACAATTACATTAACATTGTATATATTATACGAAAGTTACTTAATTATTAATTTAATAATCTAATTAAGTAATTTAACCGATTAACTAATTAATTTGAAATAATAATTTTTGTACAAAATATTTATATAAATTATTTATCAATTTACAATATATATGCATAATTTAAAATAATAACGTGAACATTCCTGCTGTAGAGTATTTATATAAATTTTTAATTATACTTGTATATATTATATAGATTATACAATTTATAAATAAATATAAATAGATACAAACAAACAACGTATCCATATAATTTATATAATACATAAAAATGCACACGCGAAATTATTTCTTGAAACAAAAATGTGCAGGAAATACGATTGTGACACATTTTTTGCGGTGAAACGTTTTCTATTGTCCCGCAATACAATTTTCTTTTCGTCCATAGCTTCTTTGGGATGTAGTCTTCACAAGTCTGTCTAATAGCCGGAGTGACATCCAACGTTCCACGCGTTCTCTCTCCTGCAACTGACTTTATTGAACGGACATATTTAACGTCATAATAACTAGGATGCCGACGACCGCGACGATTGTTAACCGCGGAAATAGCGCTGTCAGTGTCACACGCTACACTGGCGATTGTCGCTGCACCGGCTACACTAATCCCTCTGAATTATGCTGATTTTTATTCAAAACACGCTGTACTTTATCCGAAATGTCAACGCTCGAAACGAGAGGAATACTAATCGCGGTTACGTTAATTAATGCGCGTTAATCCTATCTAAATGGATAAAAGCAGGTAGCGCTCTCGAAAAGTCTCTTCTATTATAAAATTTTTTTGTTGGAAGTAGAAGAGAACGAATCGGGGAATCAATTCGTATAATATGTTTTTACAGATAAACCTAAAAAAATTCTATTTATTACTCGTTTCTGCTACAACCTCGCGTCGAAAAAGTTTCTATTAAAAATATATAACTCAATTTATGTGCACAAAAAAGATATTAATTACACGTTAAAATATTTTTCTATTGCTGAATAACTGTATTATTATTATTTAACGGGGTACTAATATTTAATACTTCTTTTATTATTATTAATAGTTCTATATTATTTTTCACATTAGAATGATTGTGTGGAGATCTTGGATTTGGATAATTAAATTGACGAAACAATGGTTGGACTGATTGTCGAAATGTACCGGTGAATTGGTCAAAACAGTCTTACATAAAAATCATGGACACTTGGTGCTATGGAATGGACATCTGAATTGATTTCTTATTTCGGGAAGCGAAATGTTTATACACTGAGAAAAATGGTCTGGTTGGATTAAACAGTAATTCTGCTAGAAAATGGACGAATCAGAATTTTCTGGTTATACCTATTAGAATTCTAATTGAGATAACTAGAATTCTGATTAATATAATTATTCTGATAAAAATAAGAATTCTAGTAGATTTTACTAGAAATATAGTATCAACCAGAATTCCGGTTATCTCAACTAGAATTCTAATCAATTTTAACCAGAAATTTCTGATTCGTCCATTTTCAACCAGAAATTTTTTTCAGTGTACTAGATTAGAATAGGAGCGAATTAATTTTATAAGTACAGCGATGTTTGTAATAATGTTATATGATATGAGAATTTAAGAATTGTTTATTGTTTGATCACTGATGAAGACTTGGTAAGTCGAAATGTTTGAGATGTTTAAAAGTATACATGTGTGAAAATATATGTGATTATTATCGGTCAACTGATATTGCTCGTTATTTTAAGCCTTAAAATTGTTATTTATTCAGTATATTCATACGAGCCTTATTATATTATTATTCTATATTATTGTTTATTATTAAATATAATTAGTAGAGAGTTTTCACGTATTTTTGAAAACTTTTTTATTAAAGCTAAAAGAAAACGATCGTTAAAATAAAAAAAATTAATGTAATAACGAATGTCATTGATATATGATTGCGCAATATAAAATAAGTTGTATATGTTGATGTAGATTTTTTTTAAGACGCACGAGGATATAACGGGAGAAGTGCAACAGTTTTAGCGAACTATTTTATCGTGCACAACTCAATAAAAATACCGTCGCCGTGGGAGGGGCTGATAGTATCGGTTATCATTTATATCTCGCAGTGGGAATAGTTTGCCGGTAAACGTTAGAGTGCATCGCGCACCAATTTCTCGGAAGAGACGACCGGTGACGTGACGTTCTCGCGTTTACGTTGCGAGAACTTATCTTCCATCCGTCTTGCGCATATCGCAAAAATTACACGCGCAATTCGGTAGATTAAGCAACAAGCGACGCGACATGCTGCCGTTCAGCTTCGTTACTCCGCCGGATAATGGATAACTTAACGTTATTGTTAACTTTACCAATTAACGCGTATGAGCTCGGGATAGACGTGTGACGTTACGCTAATCTTACGTTGCGCCACGCCAGTTTGCTAACATCAAGCTTTTAGACAAACACGTCTTCAAGCTATTTGTCCTCGCGCTTGACATTCTCGATATGATTGCATTTTCTTCTGTAATACAAGAACGCGTATATCATTTGTAAAAAAAGTATGGGGGAGTAAGTAATATATATTAATATATTTATATTACATATCACAATATTTTCAATATGTACAACTTATTATACGCACAATTACATACATATTCAGATATTTTATGAATTTTATCTATCGTGAAATTAATTTTTTTATTTTAATGAATCCTGCTCTTTTAATTTTACTGATAAAATGCTTTAAAATGAAAATTATTAATTATATTAACAGAAAAATATTAATATTCATAGATATTTTTTTATTAATATAACTAATAAATTCTTAATTTTTTGAAAGTATATTTTTATTAAAGTTAAAAAGTAAAAAATTATTAAAATAAAAAATAAATTTAATAACAGATAAAATATTGATACCTATCTGAATAATCGTACGTATATAATTGTACGCATAATAAATTGCACACATTGAAAATATGTAATGTATAAATATATTAATATGTATTACTTGTTCCCAGACTTTTTGAAAATAAAATTATTAGAATAAAAAATTAATTCCTACCTAATTGCTAATCAACGTAATAGTCGTTCTTGAAAATCACTTCTAGAATATTACTCTTGTCTATCTATAGCATATTATCCATTTTTTATAATTTACTTTTCATTTTTCGATTAATATTACAAGTATAATTTTCATTTATTTTTGGAGGTATATTAAGTAAAATATTAATATCTACAGTAAAACCGCGTAATCAAAGATTTTCATGATGAAAATCAATAATAGTAATCTGATTAAAATTACGTGCAGAGATTAAAGAGCCAGTTTTAACAACTAAAATAATAACAACGGTTAAATTTGAAACAAAGCTTCGTTAATCTGGCGCAATAAACGGCAAGATTCTCGGAATTCTCCGAGTTCATTTCCGTTCCGCCCGCATTCCTGCGGTCCGATGGTGCGTTTAGGATTAATAATAAAGGAGAGCTACTTTGGCGTAAAGAGTCCGGAGTGCGCTCTCCTGCGCGAAAGAAGACCCCGCATGCAGCCTCCGTACCGCTCCACGCGAGAGTATCTTCAATCATTCACGCGATTAGGTCTCGATCGCGCGCTAAACGCAATCCCCAACGCGCTGCCGTTTCTCCGATGGCAATGACCGAATCTATAATTCAACCGGAATTCCACTGGAATAAATAAAGGGAGCGAGTCCGAGGTCGAGGAGAGGAAAGAGTCGGAAAGTCCGTGCGGGAAAATAGCGAGAGTGATGTGAGTGCGTGCAGTTTTACGAAGGAATGCGTTCGCGTATAATTAAATAAATCTCCGCTCGAATTATAATTATATATGCAAAATAACATCGGGCGTGCAGCATAATTACGGTATATGTATATATATATAACTGCGCGCTCATCTATAAGTATACGATAAAATCGCGCGTAAATATATCGAAGCCCCGCGCAACAATTATACATGTGTGAATTACAAATAATTAATCTGAAATTTAAATGCGCATTTACGCGTTCTAAATTATTAATAAAATCGCGGGGGGAGGGTGTGTTTGCGCAATACGGGGTGCGTTTTGCAGTGGCGTATTTTCATATACCGGTACACTGAGAAAAATAGTCTGGTTGGATTAAACAGTAACCAGAATTTTCTGGTTATGTCTATTAGAATTCTAATTGAGAGATAGCTAGAATTCTGATTAATATAATTATTCTGGTAAAAATAAGAATTCTGGTAGATTTTACTAGAAATATAGTATCAACCAGAATTCCGGTTATCTCAACTAGAATTCTAATAAATTTAACCAGAAATTTCTGATTTGTCCATTTTCAACCAGAAATTTTTTTCAGTGTATCACCGACATCGCGCCAAATTGCTCATAAGTTAATGGCGAACGATAACGCAACAGACCCAAAATGAGCATTAACCACGATAACGCACAGTGTTGTTCCGATCATGATGTAAGAATGAAGGTATATTTTGCGCATAATGGCGATCGAATATAATTCTCGGGCAAATTTCTAATAGCGGCTCCATATTGGCTTATAACATTTTGGGCTAATTTTCTGATTGGTCATCGATTGTACGTCTCGAGAACGAAAAACATTTTGTATTCTTACTGTGGCTCTAACATTAAAGCCAGAAACACACACAAAACACGAGACATTAAGATGTAAGTTATATCAACCAATTACAATAGAGAACGTAAGGCGTTCTCTATTGTGATTGGTCGATTCGCTTACTGCTTATTGGCTTAGGGTAGACCGGGGCTCGTTGCCTACAAGAAGCGAGTTGGCATCGCGTTTATATTTTTATGGCAAAAGAAACAACCAAAAAGTTACCGTAAAATATTTTTTGTATAACATAGATATTTTTCCCTATAAGTTTTACTTAAACAAGTATTACAATAAAAAAAGGGAAAAATTTGATTTAAGAAGAAACAAATAAATTACGAACGTTTTATAATTTCTTATTAATGTAATTCGGCTTCAGAAAGTAAATCAAAGTGATGTATTATTAATTAAAAGAAAAATGTACTATGACGTGTTATGTTGAGTAATAACAGTAATTTGTTATAATAAAGTGATTAAAATCAGACATATAAGGATAGAGTACGCTAGCTCATATTTAAGGAAAGGTTAGTTTGACTTGCTGTACCACGCGTGTGAACATTCAGTTGCAATTAACTTAATTTTGACAAAACGTTTTATATTTAATGTTTCTATTATATATCCAAAATTAAAATAATAATTTATATTTGTTTTTCTGTAACAACATTTCGCTGTTTGATTATTACAAAGTAATTTTAAAACCTCTGTGAGGCTGGCCCCACTTTTTCCAAAAATTGAAAAAATAAGTAAAGTTCTGGTTGTCCCCCCAAAGAGTTCTAACGATTATCCTTAATAATCGATGCGCTGAAACCGATAATTCTAAAAATAAATAAATCTAAAAAGTTCTAGGATTTTGAAGTTTCAACTTTTGAAATTTTCTATTCAAGGCGCTAGAACTTTTTTGTTTTCGTTCTCAGCTGTTTCATTATTAAGGATTATCGTTAGAACTCTTTGGGGGGCTGTCAAAATTCATTACAGGATGCCGAAAATCTAAAAAAAAGATTTTTTTTTCAATAATTAATTTTTTTTGAAAAATTTTTTTTTAGAAATTCATTATTTTTTTGAGAGTTCTGTTTGCCCCCAAAGAGTTCTATCGATTGTTCTACATGGATGAAAGTTCTAAAATGAATGGTAAAGAAGTTATTATAGCCTTTCAAAGTTTCGAAATCGTGAAGTTGGCCCCCCCCGATATTTCAAATGGTGTTTTCACTCCTTTAATCGATGGAACTATTTCTAAAATTGATAGGGAACTCTTGGGGGGGCAACCAGAACTCTACTTATTTTTTCAATTTTTGAAAAAAGTGGGGCCTGCTTCACAGAGGTCCCTGCCTACCTTCTAATCGTTTCTATCTATTTTATTACACTTTCACAATATTGCAACCACACGACACACTTTCACTCACATCCACATCACCTAAGCAAGTCCGTGAATGTATTTGTAGGAAGATTAGGCAATCATGCGTGAGTTGCAAAAAGTTAACAGCAACATAATATTTGTCGTCGTTCAGTAAATATTTATTTATACACTTCCGAAAAATTTTCAGTAAATATTTGTTTATACACTGTTGAAAAGTTTCCGGCCATCGAACTTAAAATTGCATAATATTCAGATCATCGTAACTCGGTACAAAATCATTGCAGACAAAAAAATAAAAAAGCATTTTAAAGCTTGAAACTTATACTTCAGCATGCTTTTGACTGTATTTTTTTTAAATTTTGTCTTTAGAATTCTGTATTTCAATAAATATCACGTATTTCTTAAAATTACGTACATTTAACAGTGCGCAGTTTAATAAAAAGTTTTTTTTTTCAAAAAGTTCAATACTTTTGAAAAACAGTACAAAGATTTACCTTCAAAATGCTTTTCTAAAAATTTTCTTATGATTTTTCTTGACTAAATTACGCAATATTGAAACTAAACTTGCTAAATAACCAACGGTGAAATTTGGTAAAAAATCAACAAAAAATTTTACTTTTTCAATTCTGTAAAATTAAATTTAAAAATGATCAGAAGCTTGTTAAAAAGTACAAACTTCGAGCTTTAAAATACTTCTTTAATTTTTTACGATGGTATTTTATCGAATTTTAATCATTTTTTATCAAAAATAATACATCCGAATTCCTTCTCTCATTGTAAAATTTCTCCTTCCCTTTCCTCTGTCAGAAATAAATAGTTTGTGTACTTCTCTTCCACGCCCATTTCAAATAATGTGCAACAATGTCTTTTTCAGATGACGTAAAATAAACAGATAAGAATATTAATATTAATACAAGGTAATATTTTTCGCAATTTTATTTACAGTTTTTCAGCAAATTAAGGGGATGCTAAACTAATTACCCAACTCAATCAAGGTCGATAGTACAGATTTTTTAAATTCCAAATTCGATAATAGTGATGACATCTTTTTGATTTAGTTTTTACATTATATTATATAATATATATCATTTTGTCTTACTCAAACGCATACATCTGTTCTTATCTAACATAGCAAACACCATCTATCGCACACTGAGAGAAAAGATATAGTATTGGTAACAAAAAAAAGAGAATTATTCACAAATACCCGATTATCACTGGATTACTTTGTTAAAATTACAAAATACAATATTTTTTTGTAAGATGAACAAAATTTTTTTATTTAACAGTACAAATTTATTTGGTTACTCATGTTTTGTAAATACCAATGTAAAATTTGATTGCCATTACAAAATAAGTATTCGTTTAGTAATTTCAACAAAATAATCCACTATGGTAGAGCAAGGAGTGTTTCGCGGAGCTATCAGAGATGACGTGTCTTCTCGTAAGAGAAATTCAACGTCTACCTCTATAAAGCCGAGACGATTAGAGACTAATCTCGTGGACTTCTCGGTTCTCGTCACACCAGATCAATCATGGTAACTATTTTTTCAGAGCGATTAGTAATTTCAATTGCTCTATATATATGTTTGCTAAGCTAAAGACATTAAAAAACGCCAAACATAATCACTCTGTAGAAAGTGAGAGATACTTATATATTATTCATTTTGTTCCGGTAACAAAATGTTCTATTTCTAATTACAAAAGATCTATAAACATCATACACAAAACAGTTTTGTACCATTAAATGTTCAGTTTAGTTAATAAATTCAACAAATTAATATTGTCGTGGTAACCAATGGTTTGATTGATTATATACCAACAAATAGTTTTTGTGTTAGTAACAAAACTTTGGTTATTGGTACAAAACATTTCTCTCAGTGCAAGAGCGTGCAACTACTGATACACGGAATTTTGGCTCTGTTGACAGTCCCAGTCTTCGCAAAGCACCTGTATACACGTATTTTCCATTCGGTGACGATACTTTTTTTCTAGACTTTCAATCATAATTCTACAAACTCGGTATCGTTCGTTCCAATAATGTGACCTCAGCTGCACGCTTATTTTCAAGATATAAATTATAAAACCCTTGTATCAAGTAAATATATATCTGGGGTGACAACTGTACGAGCCAAAAGTAAGTGAATTTTTTTAACATTTTCTCATGAAATCCAGTACAGTTGAAGTCCTGTTTGTGCGTACTTTAATTTATGTAATAATACTTTTGCAATCCGTAAATCCAATTTGGAGATTTTTCACCGAATGGAAATGTGGGTAAAACAGGAGGCTTTAGCATCGCCTTAAATGAACTATTGCATCGTGTTCAGCGATTTAAAAAACATACAGTACCACATTTGAAATCCGGATTAAGTCATTTTTGCATCAAATTAAACATGTATTAAGGAAAATCGAAACTTTGATTAAAAAATCGTTCACCGACGTCTAAATTTTAATATTTTTTGATAAAAATTTAGGGGTGTTCTTTTGGCATGAAATGGAAGCTTTTGAGCCAAGTGCCCGATTAAAAAAAAAATTTTTTTTTAGTGATAAGGAAAGAAATTGTAAACCAAGTCTCCTTGGCAAATTTGTATGCTAAAGTGAATAAATTTTATTTTATTCTATTCTACATATACATTCACATAAGTATTATTTTGGACCAGCATTAAATGATGATAGATTAAAATTGTAAATATTTTGACACATAATTCGAAATCAACACTTTTGTGCATTTATTAATTTTTTGAGAGTATCTTGACGAAAAAAATCGTAGAATTTTTTAAAAAATTTCATTTTAAAAAGCATAAATATTTTTATAAGTTGCTGTATTGAATAAATATCGGTTACAATTTATTGTCAAATAAATAAATATCTCTCTTATGCAACCAGTTTTCCTAGTAATTTAAATTCTAAGTTAGTCAACAAAATCAAAAGTCGTTATGTGAGCGCACATAAAACTGCAGAAAAGGAAAGCACCCGCCGACGACCTTGACCTTGACATATGTTGTCAAGGTTATCACCCTCCAACAAGTTTTAGCCGTCGCTCGTTATTCGTTAAAAAATTATTAACAAAAAAGTTTGAAAAAAATAACGTTTTATTTCTGCTGTGCGCGCGCGTTTGTGTGTGTGTGTGTGTGTGCGCGCGCGCGTGCGCGCGAATACAGTCAGAGATAAGGACCCCGAGGTTCGCACAAGGACTCACTTTGATCAAGCATCTCGAAGAGGTGGATATCCGACCGTGCCACCTCCACGCAGTATACCTTAGATAACGCGCCAGCGATACTTAAACTTTAAAGGTTCGTAACTCAGGAAGATCTCAAGCAAAAAGGGTTTGTAACCAGTGTTTCGGAAACGT
>NW_017296848.1:122689-124369 GCF_001594075.2 Trachymyrmex cornetzi | reverse complement strand
AGAGTGTATCAAAAATCTGGAAACGGTCGAATATCTCGAAAGCAAAGCATTTTTGAGAAAAATGTTTCAGACAAAAGTTGTAGGATTTAAAAAGATCTATTCATTAATCACATCCGTTTAACCTTGGATGGCGTCACCGAGGTCAGGTTAAGATCAAATTGATTTTTTTAAATGGAGCACCCTATCTTTGATGCCAGAATCTAACAACACACTGAGAAAAATTTCCAGACTTTATTTGTTCAAAATGTAACAAACGGATATTTCCGATAGATTTTGATCATATATTTAGGACTATCCGATGAATTTTAGGACTATCCGATAAGATATTAAGAAAATTTTATCGGATAGCCCTAAATATACGGTCAAAATCTATCGGAAATATCCGTTTGTTACATTTTGGAAGTATAAAGTCTGGAAATTTTTCTCAGTGTGTGCAGGTGTCAAGAGCTTTTCACAACAAGGCTTAAAAGTTACAGTACCGTTGATATTAGCATTATGCAAGATATCCGATCGACGGCAAACAGCTCTTGAATGTTGTTCAGGATCATGTCCTGGATGACATTTGTCAAGATCAAAATCATTGGAAGTTGTAGTGTTGCGAGGGAGGGAAAGAACCGGGAAAGAACGGGAACAAAAAACGATTCTTTCCACGCTTTGAGGGAAAGAACCCGTGGCCACTGTATTTTTTTTACATATAGCGACATTGGTGACAATGGCGATACTATCAGGTAATACGAATCAACGCGTATCAGTTATCTTAACTATCTATAGTATCTATAATACTTATATCTATGGCCTATGGTTGTAACATATTTTCAAGCGTTAACTACTAAAATTTTATTTTTAATTTCTCGTTTATTTTATGTTGCTCCTTGTTCCACACAAACTTGATGTATGTATATATATATACTATGTTAAGAGAAAGTTTTTTACAATTTTATTTAATATAGCAACTTGTTTCTTTAACTTAATCTAAATAACTTATACTGTAAAACCATATATTGGGTGTTTTCCAACAACGTATATAGGTGACACAGTGTAACACGAGTGTGTGAAGTTGGCACCCCAATACTTCGAAATCGGAGTTCTGATGAGAGTTCTGGATTCTCCAGAACAAGAGGAAGAGTTCCTGATAATTTTTAAAAAGAGTTCCGTTCAGGAACACCAAAAAAACAGACTTCGAAAAATAGGGGTGCCAACTTCACACCCAAAATTAGCACCGCATAGTTCTGAATAGCCTATTCGATGCATTTTAACGAGTACTAGAGTTCCTGATATAAAAAAATCACTTTTCATTTCTTTCAAAAAAATTAAAAAAATTTTAAATATTAATTTGAAGTCCGAATAGTTCCGAATGACGCATCAGATTCCTTTCGACAATACCTAGAGTTCCTGATAAAAAAAAATATCAAATCTCTACCATTATTTAAAAAACAGTCAAAACATAAACTTTGAAATCTGGGGGAGCTAACTTCACACTCAAGATAGCACCGAATAGTTCTGAATAGCCCATTCGATGTCCTTTGACAAGCACTAGAGTTCCTGACAAAAAAAAAATTATTTATTACTTACTAAAAAAAAATTTTTTTTATTTTAAAAAATAAAAAATTTTCTTCGGAAATCCGGCGTTCTGACTAAAGTTCTGGTGGCCCCGCCAAGAGTTCTAACGATTATCCTTAA
>NW_017296848.1:111035-121368 GCF_001594075.2 Trachymyrmex cornetzi | reverse complement strand
TTAAGGATAATCGTTAGAACTCTTGGCGGGGCCACCAGAACTTTAGTCAGAACGCCGGATTTCCGAAGAAAATTTTTTATTTTTTAAAATAAAAAAAATTTTTTTTTAGTAAGTAATAAATAATTTTTTTTTTGTCAGGAACTCTAGTGCTTGTCAAAGGACATCGAATGGGCTATTCAGAACTATTCGGTGCTATCTTGAGTGTGAAGTTAGCTCCCCCAGATTTCAAAGTTTATGTTTTGACTGTTTTTTAAATAATGGTAGAGATTTGATATTTTTTTTTATCAGGAACTCTAGGTATTGTCGAAAGGAATCTGATGCGTCATTCGGAACTATTCGGACTTCAAATTAATATTTAAAATTTTTTTAATTTTTTTGAAAGAAATGAAAAGTGATTTTTTTATATCAGGAACTCTAGTACTCGTTAAAATGCATCGAATAGGCTATTCAGAACTATGCGGTGCTAATTTTGGGTGTGAAGTTGGCACCCCTATTTTTCGAAGTCTGTTTTTTTGGTGTTCCTGAACGGAACTCTTTTTAAAAATTATCAGGAACTCTTCCTCTTGTTCTGGAGAATCCAGAACTCTCATCAGAACTCCGATTTCGAAGTATTGGGGTGCCAACTTCACACACTCGTGTAACACTGTGTCTTACGCAAAGTGTTCCAACTATGACATAGTGTTACACTGCTCGACACCATAAAAAGCTAAGTAGTAAACGTGTAAAATACGTACATGTTACCAACTTTTCAAAAAAGTTATTTGGTAGCCGTACTTATTTTGCAATAAAACTTTCAAAAATCGCCAATTCTGAAAAAATTATAACTTATGTCTAAATAAAAATCATAAATTTATTATTGATACGCTAAATATAATTATAATAAGAATAGAAGACTACAATGCATTCTGGTGTTACCCTATGAAACTAAACTGCGTTTTAACAAGTATCTTATACACAGTGGAACATAGTGTAATGTTCTGTGTCCTAGCTGGAAAGTAGCCATTATTGTTATTATTATTATTTGTGCCTTCTTTTTATTGTAAGCTGTTATATCTTGTATTTTTTAACATTCCATTCAAGAAATTAATATCAGATCTTCCAAGGTTAAGGTATAGATTTATTTTGTGTGCTAAAGATTTGATATTTTTATAATTACTTACATTAAAAAACCGTTTTTTCTCAGTTCCAGATTCTTTCCTCGGAAAAATTCCGGGAAAGATAGGTTCTTTCCCGACGATTTATATTTCCCGGGAAATTAACATTAGGAAGCTGTACCTCTTATTTTCATTTTTATGTAAAACTGAATTCTTACAATTAGTGCAAAAATGAAAATGAAAATAACTGGTACAACTTCCAATGGCCTTGATATTAACAAATGTTATCCAGGACATGATCCTGAACAACATTTAAGAGGTTTTAGACGTTGGTCGGACACCTTGCATAATGCTAATGCCGACGGTACTGTAACTTTCAAGCCTTATAACTCGAAAAATACTTAATGAAAAATTGCTGAAAATTAATCTTTAATAATTTTTTATTCAAATATTATTAACTTTACAGAAAAACTGCTACAATCAAAAATTGTTTATTTTCTTCTCATAGAACTCTAAGAATTTTACAGAATTTTTTTATAACATATTTTCTCATGTTGGTAAAAATAAGAAAGTGTAGTTGATAAAAAATTCTGAAAAAATTCTTAGAGCTCTACAAGAAAATAAACAATTTTTGTCTTATCTTGTTAACTATTGCAAAAATTGCAAAATGGTAAAGGACTTTTCGGCTCAGTTTAGTCCACTCTATCTGTCCATGAAATATTTGGCGATTATTTTAGGACCCCTGTATATATAGGTATATATGTAATTAAATTTATTGCATAATGAAATTATAATTTAAATAAGCCAGAAAAATCTTAAAATGCTAGAGAAAGTGAAATAATCGCTTTCTATTCTCATATATTTATGCAATATTTATATATATATATATATGATTATAAATTTAATAATCATAAAATATTAATAAAACGTAAATATAAAATAACACTTAGATAGTTATTAAAACAGACATAGAAAATTCACGATAGTAAAATAGAATAATAGAATCGTGACACATTATAGATCTGTTTTCTGTAACTAAACTAATGTACACTTTTGGAATTTGGAGTAAAATAGATATATGTTTGATATTTGGCGAAAGCAAAAAAGAAAATTTACTAGTGTAGTCTAATAAAGGAATAAAAAATAGAACTTTTATAACCTAATCAGTTACAAATTGACTTGACTCGTATATATTAATGTTTTCTCCTTCAATTTATTTATTTATAAGTTCCTGATTCGCTTCTTTATTATTGCATAACGATTGCATTGCCCATTGAGCAATAAATTAGATTGTTATTAAAAGCATGTAAAATAATGCTTAAGACAATAATAAATAAAGCCTAAAACAACAATTCACTAACAATTCAAGAAGGGGTTCCGGTCCAAATACATTACACGATAAGTATTACGTAAATCAGACGAGAAAGTACATTTCTCTGGTGGATCTCGAAAGGGAGAGTGGTCGGTTGTGGACTGTCGTTCCAAAGTGGTAGAGAAATTGTGGTCTTTAGGAATTAATATCCCAATACGATTGGCACAGTGTACAAGGAGGACGCAAGTCGACACGCAAAAAGCAATCCCTCTATAGCGACTCGTTATCACATAAACGGTGTGTATTATCGACCTACTAAGAAATTATTAAAAAACTAAGATAATTAAAAAGTAATCACACGCATATAATATAGATGATTACTTCAAAATATTGTCCTAGTATTAAATCATAATTTTTAACATCAGGAAGTTTTAAAATTATTAAAATTTATTATTAAATAGCGAAAAGAATTGCGCGTGTGAAAAAAAAATTAAATAGACGAGTTATGAGGTGGTCTGTACATGTTAAAGGAAGTATTTGTTTTACAAATATCAAATTTACATAATATTTTTAATCGTCAGCTATAAATCTTATATATACGCACGCGCGTGCATGTGGTGTGTGTATGTGTAATGTGAATTTAAATTTACAGGACCTTGTACAGCATGAGGACATTGTGGCTGTTCATCATAATCGTGGCAACAAGCAGTGCTCATAATTTCCTAGACATTGTCAAGAATTATATCCATTCACCTGGAAATGAGAAAAAATTTACAAGCAATAGTAGATATGATTTTATCATCGTAGGAGCCGGATCATCAGGTTCTGTGTTAGCCAATCGTCTATCAGAGAATAAGAAATGGAGAATTCTGTTACTGGAAGCGGGCTATATGCCAAACTTCTTGAATCGGATTCCACTATTTGTCGGCTATTTTCAATTAACTGGTTACAATTGGGGTTACAACGTAGAACCGCAAAAGAATGCCTGTCTAGGTATGGTGAATCATCAGTGCTCTTGGCCACGAGGTAGAGGTTTAGGCGGCACGAGTATCTTGAACTATATGATCCATACACGTGGAAACAAATTTGACTACGACAAATGGACTAGTTTGGGCAACGTGGGCTGGTCTTACGCGGACGTTCTGCCGTATTTTAAAAAAAGTGAAAGATTTAATGTACCAGGTACTTGTACGACACCTCTCTCCTTTCTCTTTCTACTTACAATTAGTCTTTCCAGATTATATTCAATGGATTATCAAAATTTCTTACATTTTGGACGTTCAGTTGTTTGATAGTCATTTATGCCAGTCGATTTGTGTCAGTGTTTTTGTTTGATGAAAATCTCTGTCCTCCAAGCCAAACTTTGAGCCTAGGAAACAAGAAAAAGTCGTCGGAGGCCAAATCTGATAAATACGGTGGATGGTTAATCAATTCGAATCGCAATTCGTAAATTTTTGTCATGGCAACTACCGATATTCGATTTTTCCCATTTTTGCGAAAACATTGACATCAACTGGCACAAATGACTATCAAACAACAACTGAGCGTCCAAAGTAGTTACAATTTTCAATGCATGTACAATTATAATATCAAAATGGTTTTGACAAGTAGTACCATCTTCATACTGACGTTCGAAATTTTTCAGACGGTCTACATATAAACACGTAAATCCTACATATTCTTTCTTATGTAATTTAGATTTTTCTTAAGCTCTTTGCCACATACGGACGCTTATATCGTCTATATAAGTGAAAACTTTATATTTTTAAATTAAAATTAAAAAACTTTAATGGCTCAGCAAATATTAAATTCAATAAAATTCGTATAAGGGGGCTAAATGAGTCATGCACGTTGTCTGTGCAAAAAATATATTGTTACAGTTATAAAAATGTTCCAAACGTTTCGGTTCTCAAACAAAGCGTAACAGACGAAAGAATATATAAGAACACACGTAATGTAAATTATGTATCCACTGAAGATAGTTCCGTTGAGAACCGAAATGTTTGGAAGATTTTTATAATTGTAATATATATTTTTTGCACAGACAACGTGCTTGGCTCATTTAGCCCCCTTATACGAATTTTATTGAATTTATATTTTTAATTGCCGAAAACTAAGGCATTCATTTTTATAACAAAATTTCAATTCAAGATAATATTTTGATTCCAATTATTAAATTCTACTGCCAGTTTAGAACAATAAAATTGTTTTTTTTTTCCAGGGGATCGTAAACAATATTTTCCCTTTTATATAATATACTTTCCCTTTTTTCTTCAAACTTTTAAAACTTGAATTTCAGATTAATTTATTCAAACAATCTTAAAATTAAAAGAAAGCCCAGAATATTTTCTATAAATTGACAGATTCTACGTAACAAGAAAATAACAAGGAATTGGTGGAAGACATTTGATCACATTACGATTGACCACAAGCCACTCACAACGCTCGTCCAGTGAAAAAACTCTAATCGGTCACTGTGAGTAGCTGTGGTCAATCGCATATGGTCAAACTCAGGATATTTCTAGGAATAGTCTACCATTCTTGAATATCAAAAATGGAAATTAATTTTTCAAATATCATCTCAAGTCGCGACTTGCCATACTATTGATGAAATCTATTATTCCTATGCTCAGGTATCAAGAACTCCTCGTATCACAATGAAAACGGTTATTTATGCGTGGAACATGTCCCATATCATACAAAGTTGGCGACTACGTTTCTAAATGCTGGACAAGAGTTGGGATATAAAATCGTAGATTACAATGGCCAAGATCAGAAAGGTTTCTCGTACATTCAGGTCAACATGGGTCATGGAAAGCGTTGCACTGGCGCCACGGCCTATCTCGAGCAGATTAATCGACCGAACTTGGAGATTATCACCGGTGCTAGAGTAACTAAAATACTAATCGACGCGGATAAGCGAGCTTACGGCGTTGAATACATCAAGGATACCGTATGGAAGAAAGTGATCTGCTCAAAGGAAGTTTTATTATCAGCCGGTACAATTGACTCGGCGAAATTGTTAATGCTGTCGGGAATTGGACCAAAAGAACATCTTGAAGAATTGAACATCCCAGTAATTCAAGACTCCAAGGTCGGTTACAGTATGTACGAACACGTCGGTTTCCTAGGATTGACTTTCATGGTGAATCAGAGTGAGTCGCTGTTACAAAGCAGGCTGTTATTTGATCCAAACGTGTTCCTGGAATACCTTCTATACAAACGTGGCCCGATATCGATTCCAGGAGGTGCAGAGGCACTAGCATTCATCAGTACCAAGTACGCTCCTGACGAGAGACCAGACGTTGAACTTCTCTTTGTGTCTGGTTCTCTACATTCGGACAACGGTCAGGTTTTGAAAAGAGCTCTAAGACTTTCAGAGGATCTGTACGACACCGTCTATAAACCGATCGAAGAGCAGGACGCCTGGTCCATCTGGCCGATCGTTCAATATCCTAGAAGCGTGGGCCGTCTCATGTTGCGATCGAAGGACCCATTCGAGCCACCCAAAATGGATCCAAACTTTTTCAGCCATCCGGCTGATATAGAGATTATTCTGGAAGGGATAAAGCACGCTATCAACATATCCAAAACCAAAGCCTTTCAGGCTTACGGCAGTCGATTGCATGATTTAAAAATACCAGGCTGTAAACAGTTTGAATTTGCTTCCGATGATTATTGGCGTTGTGCCATCAAGCATCTGCCGTCCATGATGAATCATGAAATAGGGACCGCCAAAATGGGCGCTCGGACGGACACTTACGCTGTCGTTGATCCGCAGCTAAGAGTTTATGGAATCAAGGCACTCAGAGTAGTGGACGCTTCAATCATGCCCACTATGCCCATTGGCCACGTGAACGCGGGAATATATATGATCGGCGAGAAAGCCGCGGATATGATAAAGGAATCTTGGAAGAGTGAGTTGTAAGATTCGCTTTATTATATATGAAAGGCTCAGGGAATTATATTGATATCAACATTAAATATTGCAGCATTATAAAATAAGAAATGCGCATGTTTAAAATCTCGCCTCTGTGAAGCTGGCCCCACTTTTTCCAAAAATTGAAAAAATAAGTAGAGTTCTGGTTGCCCCCTCAAGAGTTCTAGAGTTCTCTATCAATTTTAGAAATAGTTCCGTCGATTAAAGGGGTGAAAACACCATCTGAAATATGGGGGGGGGGGCCAATTTCACGATTCTGAAACTTTGAAGGGCTATAACTTCTTTACTATTCATTTTAGAGCTTTCATCCATATAGAACAATCGATAGAACTCTTTGGGGGGCAAACAGAACTCTCAAGAAAATAATGGATTTCCAAAAAAAAAATTTCAAAAAAAATTAATTATTGAAAAAAAAAACTTTTTTTTAGATTTTCGGCATCCTTAATAATGAAACAGCTGAGATCAAAAATAAAAAAATTAATTTTTTTTGAAAATTTTATTTTTTGAAATCCATTATTTTCTTGAGAGTTCTGTTTGCCCCCCAAAGAGTTCTATCGATTGTTCTATATGGATGAAAACTCTAAAATGAATGGTAAAGAAGTTAAAGCCCTTCAAAGTTTCAGAATCGTGAAGTTGGCCCCCCCGATATTTCAAATGGTGTTTTCACCCCTTTAATCGACGGAAATATTTCTAAAATTGATAGAGAACTTTTAGAACTCTTGAGGGGGCAACCAGAATTCTACTTATTTTTTCAATTTTTGGAAAAAGTGGGGCCAGCTTCACAGAGGTTTAAATCTCTTCTTTTTCCTCACTTTCTAAATCTGAATCAGTGGATAACCACTGATATCAGTACCAAGTATGCCACTGGTAATCAGTGAATGAAATGTGAGATCTCTAACCTATTTAATCTTTATTACGTGATCTAACTAATCTTATTTCAGTGCATAAATTCAATAAATATGGTATTGGAAGATTGAAATTAATGTGCAAATATCAATATTTTAGTTATATAATACTAAAACATTCTCCCTTTTTTAATTAAACTTCACTGATTATCCAGTGCCAAATATGCCACTGGGTAATTAGTGACTATCCACTGATTCAGATTTAGAGAACAATGTTGCTCAATTTACATTTTACAACAAACTTAGAGAAAAGAAAATTAAGTAAGATAACGAAAGAACAATAATTGTGTTGAGCGATTTTACGTCAATCTCCTGGTATTTAAACTACGTGTTGATTGTGATGAACTGTACGAATGTGCATAAATTATATAGATATGGATAATACTGACCAATTTTTAAGATTACCGTTAAAAACGGGCGTGTAAATAGGAAATCCTAATGTAATTGCTCTATATTCATAAAAGGTAATTCATAAATATAAAGGAATACAAGAGTACTTCCCACTCAATATGTTATGTAACATATGCAAGCTATCAGCACATTTTTAATGCGCGCGTACGTGTAATCGAATTATCTGGAGACACTGGTAGTGTCTCGGCGCTAAGCCAAGCGCAGCGGGGTATGTGAAGTTAGCACACCAACTATAGTACTCAGGAGTTCTGATTAGAGTTACCGTTTCTTTCTGACGAGACAAAGAGTTCTATATAATTTATAACAAGAATTCCGCTTAATAAATATATTTAAACAATTTTTTAAAAATGGGGTGCTAACTTCTTATCGAAAATCGAGATCCAATAGTTCTGAGCGGCCCAATAGCTTCATTTCGTGAATACCTAGAGTTCCTGATACATAAAAAAAATTTTTGAAAAATAAAAAAAAAATTAAAAATTTTTGAAAAATCAATTTTTAGATACAATAGTTCTGAATAGAGTTCCTGCTTCCTTTCAACGATACGAAGAGTTCCCTGTACTTTTTAACTCGAGATATTTAATAACAATTTTTAAAAAATGGGGTGCTAACTTTTTGTCGAAATTCGAGCTCGAATAGTTCTGAACAACTTAATAGCTTTATTTTGTGAATACCTAGAGTTCCTAATACATAAAAAACAATTTTGACATACAACAAAATTTATAAAAAAAAATTCTTTTAATTTTTTTAAATTTTTTTATACAATAGTTCTGTCACATGTTAATTGTCATTCTGTCTATTTCGAAGAGTTGTAAGCGATTAAAATCAACACTGACCCAAAAATAAAAGAGATATGTACTTAAAACAAAATTTGAAAAATTGATTGCAAAAGCACATATCTCCTTATGTAGCCAACCAATCGCATTTTCACCTAATACTTTTCGTCAGAGCTCGTAGAGAACTGCCCAGAACGCCGATTAGAACTACTGAGTACTTTAAAAAAATTTTCTCAAAAAAAGAGAAAATTTTTTGAGAGTACTGAATAGTTCTGATCGGCGTTCTGGGCAGTTCTCGACGAGCTCTAACGAAAAGTATGAGATGAAAAAGCGATTGGGCCAACGGTTTTCGAGATATTGGAACATTTGAACTCTATCATTGAAAATTTTCTAAGTTCGACGACGAAAATTTTTTGAGAGTACTCAGTAGTTCTGATCGACGTTCTGGGCAGTTCTTGAAGAGCTCTAACGAAAAGTATCAGGTGAAAAAGCGATTGGACCAACGGTTTTCGAGATATGGGAACATTTGAACACTATCACTGAAAATTTTCTAAGTCCGACGTCGAAAATTTTTTGAGAGTACTGAGTAGTTCTGACTGGCATTCTGTGCAGTCCTCGACGAGCCCTGACGAAAAGTATTAGGTGAAAATGCGATTGGATGGCTACATAAGGAGATATATGCTTTTGCAACCAATTTTTCAAATTTTGTTTTAAGTACATATCTCTTTTATTTTTGGGTCTGTGTTGATTTTAATCGCTTAGAACTCTTCGAAATAGACAGAATGACAATTAACATGTGACATAATTATCGTATAAAAAAATTTTTTTTTTAATTTTTTATGTTTTTTTATCAATTTTGTTGTATGTCAAAATTGTTTTTATGTACGAGGGTCACTATTTATATTTTAAGCCTAATAATAAAAATAATAATAAAAAAACAATAATTTGTCATTTATTGTTTTTCAACATATTCTCCTTTATAATCTATTACACACTTTTGCATGCGTTCGAAACACTTGTCAAAGCATTTTTTCCATTCCGCTTGAGACACCTCCAAAATATGGTCTTTGAACGCACCGATGTGAATCTGGCGCCCAACTTTATCAAAATTAAAAATTAATACCATAGGGCGTTTGTACTTCGTTTGTACCCGTTTGTACCTCCCTTATTTTCGTTTGTACCCCAAACAGATAAACAAAAAATGAAATATAAAAAATGGCCAGCGCCCAAATTTTATATTTTTTAATTTTATTTATGCCATTCGAAACAGAATCGTTTGTACCCGTTTGTACCTCCCTTACTTTCGTTTGTACCTCAAAGGGTTCGGAGATACAGCGCTTTTCAATTTTTGTGCAACCCCTATATAGCGAAATTCGCCAATTTTTAAGATATCGAAATGCGACCAACGGTATTCGAAAAAGAATCGTTTGTACCCGTTTGTACCTCCCTTACTTTCGTTTGTACATCAAAAGGCTCGAAGATACAGCGCTTTTCAATTTTTGCGCAACCCCTATATAGCAAACTTAGACAATTTTTAAGATATCGAAATGAGACCAACGTTTCATTCGAAAGAGAATCGTTTGTACCCGTTTGTATCTCCTTTACTTTCGTTTGTACCTCAAAGAGTTCGGAGATACAGCGCTTTTCAATTTTTGCGCAACACCTATTTAGCGGCTTTGTGAACTTGGCACCCGACTTGCACAAATATATATATTTTTTTTTTTCTAAAAGATCTTCGTATGTAGTGGAATGTAGTAACATTTATTTCGTTTGTAGTAGCGCAGAAACAAAAATATAGCGATTTAAAAATTGTCATCCCCCGACTTTGAAGTTCAGAAATTTTAAGCATTGTTTCTTATAGAAAATCGTTTGTAGTGAAATGTAGTACAATTATTTCC
>NW_017296848.1:106529-110008 GCF_001594075.2 Trachymyrmex cornetzi | reverse complement strand
GCAACTACAAACGAAAGCAAAATCACTACAAATAACTACAAACGATTCTAAGTAAGATGCCGTGAGCGGATTTGAGATATCTAAAAAATTGGCGAAGTTACGTAATTTGTTTATTGCGAATTTATAACTTTTAAACGATGCAACTACAAACGAAAGCAAAATCACTACAAACAACTACAATCGATTCTAAGTAAGATGATGTGAGTGCATTTCAGATATCTCAAAAATTGTCGAAGTTATGTAATTTGTTTATTGCAAATTTGTTGTAACTTCTAAACGGTGCAACTACAAACGAAAGCAAAATCACTACAAATAACTACAAACGATTCTAAGTAAGATGCCGTGAGCGGATTTGAGATATCTCAAAAATTGGCGAAGTTACGCAATTTGTTTATTGCGAATTTGTTATAACTTTTAAACGGTGCAACTACAAACGAAAGCAAAATCACTAAAAACAACTACAATCGATTCTAAGTAAGATGATGTAAGTGAATTTCAGATATCTCAAAAATTGTCGAAGTTATGTAATTTGTTTATTGCAAATTTGTTGTAACTTCTAAACGGTGCAACTACAAACGAAAGCAAAATCACTACAAACAACTACAAACGATTCTGAATCGAACCCTGCAAGCGGATTTCAGATATCTTAAAAATTAAAATATTACATTTTTATACAATTGTTTAAATAACTATATCTCGCGAACGGTGCAACTATACAAACGGAAATAATTGTACTACATTTCACTACAAACGATTTTCTATAAGAAACTATGCTTAAAATTTCTGAACTTCAGAGTCGGGGGATGACAATTTTTAAGTCGCTATATTTTTGTTTCTGCGCTACTACAAACGAAATAAATGTTACTACATTCAACTACATACGAAGACCTTTCAGAAAAAAAAAAAAAAATATATTTGTGCAAGTCGGATGCCAAGTTTACAAAGCTCTATTTAGCGAAAATCGCCAATTTTTAAGATATCGAAATGGGACCAACGCGCGGCATTCTATAGAGAATTTGTACCCGTTTGTACCTCACTTACTTTCGTTTGTACCTTAAAGGGTTCGGAGATACAGCGCTTTTCAATTTTTGCACAACCTCTATATAGCGAAAATCGCCAATTTTTAAGATATCGAAATGGGATGAACGGCATTCGAAAGAAAATTGTTCGTACCCGTTTGTACCTCCCTTACTTTCGTTTGTACCTCAAAGGGCTCGGAGATACAGCGTTTTCAAAATTTCGGAAATACGCCAAGAGGGAAAGTCGGCCAATTTTCAAGATATCGAAATGGGACCAACGCCATTCAAAAGAGAATCCGTTTGTACTCGTTTGTACCTCCCTTACTTTCGTTTGTACCTCAAAGGGTTCGGAGATACAGCGCTTTTCAATTTTTGCGCAACCCCTATATAGCGAAAATCGCCAATTTTTGAGATATCGAAATGGGACCAACGGCATTCCAAAGAAAATCGTTTGTACCTCCCTTACTTTCGTTTGTACCTCAAAGGGCTTAGAGATACAGCGTTTTCAAAATTTCGGAAATACGCCAAGAGGGGAAGTCGGCCGAATTTCAAGATATCGAAATAGGACGGCACTCGAAAGAGAATCGTTTTCAAATGCCGTTGGTCCCATTTCGATATCTTAAAAATTGGCGATTTTCGCTATATAGGGATTGTGCAAAAATTGAAAAGCGCTGTATCTCCGAACCCTTTGAGGTACAAACGAAAGTAAGTAAGGTACAAACGGGTACAAATGATTCTCTTTCGAATGCCGTTGGTCCCATTTCGATATCTTAAAAATTGGCCGACTTCCCCTTTTGGCGTATTTCCGAAATTTTGGAAACGCTGTATCTCCGAACCCTTGGAGGTACAAACGGGTACAAACGATTCTTTTTCGAATGCCGTTGGTCCCATTTCGATATCTTGAAAATTGGCCGACTTCCCCTTTTGTATTTCCGAAATTTTGAAAACGCTGTTTCTCCGAACCCTTGGAGGTACAAACGAAAGTAAGGGAGGTACAAACAGGTACAAACGATTCTCTTTCGAATGCCGTTGGTCCCATTTCGATATCTTGAAAATTGGCCGACTTGCCCTCTTGGCATATTTTTGAAATTTTGAAAACGCTGTATCTCCGAGCCCTTTGAGGTACAAACGAAAGTAAGGGAGGTACCAACGGGTACAAATGATTCTCTTTCGTATGCCGTTGGTCCCATTTCGATATCTTAAAAATTGGCCGACTTCCCCTTTTGGCGTATTTCCGAAATTTTGGAAACGCTGTATCTCCGAGCCCTTTGAGGTACAAACGAAAGTAAGGGAGGTACAAACGGGTACAAACGATTCTCTTTCGAATGCCGTTGGTCCATTTCAATATCTTAAAAATTGTCTAAGTTTGCTATATAGGTGTTGCGCAAAAATTGAAAAGCGCTGTATCTCCGAGCCCTTTGAGGTACAAACGAAAGTAAGGGAGGTACAAACGGGTACAAACGATTCTCTTTCGAATGCCGTTGGTCCCATTTCGATATCTTTAAAATTGGCGAATTTCACTATATAGGGGTTGCACAAAAATTGACAAGCGCTGTATCTTCGAACCCTTTGAAGTACAAACGAAAGTAAAGGAGGTACAAACGGGTACAAACGATTCTCTTTCGAATGGCTTAAATAAAATTAAAAAATATGAAAGTTGGGCGCTGGCCATTTTTTATATTTCATTTTTTGTTTAACTGTTTAAGGTACAAACAAAAATAAGGGAGGTACAAACGGGTACAAACGAAGTACAAACGCCCTATGATATTAATTTTTAATTTTGATAAAGTTGGGCGCCAGATTCACATCGGTTTTGAACGCATCAACGGCTTCTTCTGCCGATGAAAATCGTTGGCCACGCAATTTATTCTTGACGTTCGGGAACAAAAAGAAGTCATTTGGTGCCAAATCAGGACTGTACGGCGGATGACCCATTAATTCGCTTTTTTGAGTGCTCAAATAGTCGGTTGTTAGACGATATGTGTGACAGCTAGCATTGTCTTGATGAAGAATGCTCCGGCGGCGCTTGTTTGTTTCCCTTATTTCACTGAAGACTTCCGGCAAACAAATGGTTGTGTACCATTCAGAATTGACCGTTCTACGTTCCTCTAAAGGCACTGTTGCCACATGACCAGTTTTTCCGAAAAAACAGGCGACCATTTGTTCCGAAGTGCTTCGAGCGCGAACAACTTTTGTTGGATTTGGTTCATCTTGAAACACCCATACAGTCGACTGCTGTTTATTTTCCGGCTCATACGCATATATCCATGATTCGTCACCTGTTACAATCTTATACACGTCTTTTGAAGCACCGCCACTGTATTTCTTAAGCATTTGTTTGCACCAATCGACACGAGCATCTTTTTGAGATTTTGTCAGATTATGTGGGATCCAACGAGAGCAAACCTTTTTCACGGCTAAATGATTATGCAATATTTCATATATGCTGGTGGAACTAAT
>NW_017296848.1:105013-106268 GCF_001594075.2 Trachymyrmex cornetzi | reverse complement strand
CGAAAATTTTCACGAGTTAATTCCATTTTTTCGCTGAGACACAATTTTCAAGTGACTGTAAACAATACAAATCGCGCTCAAATAACAAAACGTTCTGAAAAAATTTATGGTCAAAAATGTCAAACTTTCTAGTGGAAACCGATGGCACCTGACAACACTCAATGTTGCCAAGGCTCAAAATATAAGTAGTGCCCCTCGTATTAGGAACTCTAGGTATTCACAAAATAAAGCTATTAAGTTGCTCAGAATTATTCGAGCTCGAATTTCGATAAAAAGTTAGTAACCCATTTTTTTAAAATTGTTAAAAAATTGTTATTAAGAGAATCTCGAGTTAAAAAGTACAGAGAACTCTTCGTATCGTTGAAAGGAAGCAGGAACTCTATTCAGAACTATTGTATCTAAAAATTGATTTTTCAAAAATTTTTATTTTTTTAATTTTCAAAAATTTTTTTTATATATCAGGAACTCTAGGTATTCACGAAATGAAGCTATTGAGCCGCTCAGAACTATTGGATCTCGATTTTCGATAAGAAGTTAGCACCCCATTTTTTAAAAATTGTTTAAAAATACTTATTAAGCGGAACTCTTGTTATAAATTATATAGAACTCTTTGTCTCGTCAAAAAGAAACGGGAACTCTAATCAGAACTCCTGAGTAATATAGTTGGGGTACTAACTTCACATACCCAGCGCAGCGACACTGCCGTGGCAATTTTACGCGAATCTGTTAAGATTTCCAGATTACAAATATTCCGAGACTCTGGAATTTTTTCACAAAAGATCAAGATTCCAGATAGTTATCGACAATCATATGATAGATACAACTATGGTTTTTTTTCCTACATTGAAAACGATTAATTTTGAAAGACAGAATTTTTTTGAAAAGAGAAATCTATAAATATTTTTTATTGCGTCGCGATGTCTATTTTCAAGCATATTCAAATAACTGATTGTGAGTTTTTTTTATGTCAATTATTTTTATGTCACTATATAACGTCAACAATTATCAAGTAAAATTATTATCGAAGCATTGACCTCTATTAAGCTGGACCCCCCACCAGCGCAAATCGAGTCCGGACATATTGAAAAATTTAGTGCTCTTTTGTTGCTAATTTGTTGCTCCAGAAAGAATTTTGTTGCTCCAACCGTTCCGCAGTAAAAAAAAATAAAAAATGGGTGGGTTCAGCTTAATGGAAAGCTAGACCCCCCCCCATAGTCAAAAAACGGATATAGAGCTGCAATATCAAAAAAACAAG
>NW_017296848.1:104349-104843 GCF_001594075.2 Trachymyrmex cornetzi | reverse complement strand
GTTTTTGGTACCAAAATGTTCCTTGTAACGTATACTATCGAAATATACCCATTTCCGATTTTGTTGATAACTCTAACACATGCAAAATAATTAGTTTATCAGAGTCGGCGCGGGCGCCTACGCATATAAACTAATTATTTTGCATGTGTTAGAGTTAGCAACAAAATCGGAAATGGGTATATTTCGATAGTATACGTTACAAGGAACATTTTGGTACCAAAAACTTCCGAGCAACAAATTCTTTAAACAATCTTTTAGTGAATAAAGTGCTCGGCGCGAGCGCCGACTGGGATAAACTAATTATTTTGCATGTGTTAGAGTTAGCAACAAAATCGGAAATGGGTATATTTTAATAGTATACGTTACAAGGAACATTTTGGTACCAAAAACTTCCTAGCAACTAACTCTGTACATGTATCTTTTAGTCATGACGCTGCTACGCGTGACGATGTAATTTTGTTAATTTATGGATATTTATTTAACAATTGAATTTT
>NW_017296848.1:100269-104223 GCF_001594075.2 Trachymyrmex cornetzi | reverse complement strand
CCCACCCATTTTTTATTTTTTTTACTGCGGAACGGTTGGAGCAACAAAATTCTTTCTAGAGCAACAAATTAGCAACAAAAGAGCACTAAATTTTTCAATATGTCCGGACTCGATTTGCGCTGGTGGGGGGTCCAGCTTAATAGGGGTGAAGCATTGTAACCATTAGGTGTTAAACTTAATTCCTGCCGTTTTTCATCTACAAAATTGATTTGTTTTGAAGGGAAATATCTTAATCAAAGTATTATTAATAAAGTATTATTAATTAGTATTATTAATAAAGTATTATTAATTAGTAATAAAGTAGAAAATGGAGGAAATTACTTTGATTAAAATATTCATTCATCTTCCCTTCGAAACAAATCAATTTTGGAGACGAAAAACGGCAGGGATTAAGTTTAACACCTAATATCATTAATATATTAACTCGATGCTGATAAATATAATATAATAATTTATTGCTCAAAAATATTTCCCGAGGGTGATCAGCCGCATCGATCGTTCTCGTTTACAGAGAAAAATGTTTAATGTTTATAACTAATATTACATATTATGTTACTATAATTACGATTATTACTGCTATAATATTAGTAATAATAATCATATCAGTTTTAGCAACAAATGTATATGGCAACCTAAAATGACATATGACTATAATTATAGTTTAGTATTAAAAAAATGGTTGAAATTACCATCAAAATAATTCAAATTATTATAATTTTATTGTCATTTTAGTTGCTGATTATTGGTCTATTTTTTGTTCCTACACTTATACAACATAGACTGCACTAGAACTCTCTCGCTTTCGCCAAATATTAAATATATACCTATCTCACTTTAAGTTCCAAAAGTGTACTCCAGTTCAACCACAGAAAACAAACATACATTTGCTATTAGAACTATACATAATTTGTTATTATTATTAACATTATAGCAGTAATAATCATATAATTATAATAAAATTAATTATAGTTACAAATACTAAACACTTTCCTCTCAGTGTTAATAACACAATTTTGTCGTTGCGAATATCGCGTCTCATTTTGCTTTGA
Organism: Trachymyrmex cornetzi; assembly: GCF_001594075.2. Taxonomy (NCBI): domain Eukaryota; kingdom Metazoa; phylum Arthropoda; class Insecta; order Hymenoptera; family Formicidae; genus Trachymyrmex; species Trachymyrmex cornetzi. The sequence continues at coordinate 103,174 of NW_017296848.1, read as the reverse complement.
TCGTGTAGCACAAAGTACTTGCAAATGGATTAATAATTGTAGAGAAGCGAGAAAAAAAATAAAAAATATTCTTCAATACAGAGTATTAACAGAGCATTTACGTAAAAGGGGAGATGACTCATAATTTTTCTTTCCACTTATTTGTCCACCGACGCAATATGGATTAATATCTAGGAAAATAAAAAAAACGTTCAGAAAAACCATCTGCGTTGCTCTTTTTACATTTGAAATATTTTATTTTTAAATTTTCTTAAAAATTGTACTCTTGTAATAAATACGATAGTAAATTATAATATCCGACAAAATAACATTCGTAAACGTAACCTACTTATTAAAAATTATGCGGAGCAAAAATATTTTAATGAAATATATCTTATCATTAACTTTTTGTGCATATAAAAAATGGAAAAAAAAAACATTTAAGAGGAACAATTTTTTTTTAGAATAAAGTTAAGGGATTGTATCCCACGTTATTTAAAATAAAATGTTATTTTATTAATTAAATTTTATTTTAAAGAATAATATCATTTGTACGTTAATATCTAAAAATAGTATCTATTTTTCCAATTTTTATTAATTAATCTCAATTGATTATACTGTGCCATGGTTTATTAAGATTTATTAAGATTTACAACTCCAAACGGCATGTATTGTTACAGCATGTCGCTTTAGCTAACAATTGATCTATTTTTGATCTATTAACCGTTAACGTGACTAGTTTACAAACTTGCAACAAATATAGTATAGCTTATTAACATTATAATTTTCATCAAACGATAGTTCTGTATGTTAGTTCGTATCTATGACTACGTTTACACGGCTCGATTTACGCCGAAAGGTGCGTTCAGGAAAACGCTATTAGCACTATCATTCTATCTTTGTTTTACGTCTAATAAATAACGAAGAATGGCAGAAATAGCATCTTCCTATAGGCACTAAAAGTTATAACATCGATGTTATGAAATTAGCCAATCATAGCTGTTTCTTTAAAGAAATGACTGTAATTGGCTAGTTTCATAATATCAATGTTATAACTTCAGCGTAAATTGAGCCATATAAATAGTCTAATACTTAATATATTACATTGTTATAATTTGTTTTATCTACTTCAGTCTATAGAGTATTATCACAGAATAATACTGCAGATTTTGTAGAACTAGTCTAATAGAAGTCTTACTAATAAATAAATAATATAAAAAGGCTACAAATCAAGATGATTTGTGCTAATAACTTTTACATAACAACGAATCAATATTGATGACATAAAGTATAAACAATATTTAACAACCGTTTCGACCCTAATCATTATCAATGTTAGATAAATTTAAATTAATAACGATTACGAAAAACGCAATACTCGGATGTTAAAAAATTAATTCCCTGAAGTGAGGAAATGCATATGACCAAATTCTTGGAAACGTAGTCTCATGATAGATGTTTGTCATTGAATTCACAAGCCGTCATATGTATCGTTAATACTACTCCTAACAACAGAGTTGGCCGGTACAGAGGAAATACATATAATTAGAATATAACGCATCATGCCTCTTATAATAACTAATATATTTTTTTAGTGCATCAATGCAAAAAATATTATGGAGTATAATTGTACGTATTCTAATGAATATTAAACGAAGTCTTACAGCCAAGGAACTCAGAGAAGTAATACTATGTGTAATACAATCTTTTTAGAATGCTAAAAATTTTTACTGTTAAAAAGACTATGTAGTTGAATTAAGTACAGATATACCTATAATGCATTAAATGCAAAGAGCACAAACCAAATGCATCATTACTTAGAGTGCCTTCCAACAAGAGACACACATGACACGGTATGACATGGTGCGTCATTATATCCTTGTTGTTTGCTAATGTTAAACAAGAATGAGATGATCACTGTGTTGTACTAAATCGCTTGAAAGGCTGTTGGAAGGCATCCTTAGACATAATGTCATTATTATTAATATAATGTTATGTTCACTGTTGGTGTTAGGATAATATAAACTATTAAATGCACTCACTTGTCGCTAACAGCAGATTCACAACTTTGATTTATAAGACATCTCAAAGCTATCAATATATCTATGAAGCAATATAAAATTCAACAAAAAAGTTTAATAATATATAAATATAACACCTGATAGTCAATTAGCATGCACTCATAAAGGAATAACAGAAGAAATAACAAATAAGCTCTTGATATTTCCCAGATAGTCCAGCTTCAACTCTAGATCATTTTTTGAGAGTCTTATTCTTGTTTGACACAAGATAACTGATAAATCTCTAAAAACGTTCTCTAAAAAAAAAAAAAAAAATCTTCTCTATTATGAAAAACAATTATTAATTTAAATAAATATTGTATTTCTTTTGGAGAATACAGCAGTATAAACTTTTTCTTTTGTTATCTCTTTTGTGTCCTACTGTTATCTTGTAAAAAAATAATAAATCACTTTATATCATGTTTGATGATCTACTGATAAAATCAACCGGTTTTGCGATCAAAAATTTGTAACTTACCATTAAGTTTTACAAACAAAAATCTCTGTATAGATTCAATTCAAGCTATATACAGACAAATTATTAATAAATTGTTATTGTTCAGCAATAGCTCAATAATATTGTCGATGTACCAAGAAGAACAGCGACCCAAAAATCATATCGCACTGCTCTAAATTGTATTAATGTTACTTGAAAAGTTAATAAAGCATTTACCTGATACTACAAGAGCTTCGTTCGGGCCGCAGGTGTGAACGTTTCCCATCGTTGAAACTAACCTTCCTTTTCTTCCAATGAAAATATTGCTCCAATGAGGATAATGATGATGATATGATGATGATATGATGATGATGATGATAATGACGACGGCGACGACGGCGACGACGGCGACGGCGACGACGGCGACGAC
>NW_017296848.1:99354-100148 GCF_001594075.2 Trachymyrmex cornetzi | reverse complement strand
TATCGATGGTACTGGATGCACGTAACGCGATATGAGAAAATGAAATTTAATAAAAAATTGTTTCAAAATATTCGATGAATAAAATATACTATGTTAATCGTCGCGTTAATCAGAATTCAGAACAAGGTTATGAGCGATAGTTATAGTTACTAGCGATAGCCACTCACCACTGCACGAAATCATTTATGGTGTCCAAAAATCCCTACCGAAGTAAGAAATACTCTAGGACGCCAATAGTTTTCTGTTCTTGCACTAATTGCACTAGTTCAAGAGGTACATATTAAGGTACTTTTTCATGCCGACGTTTGAGGCTCATTTTCGGCGCCAAAATAAGTCACGTGATAGAAATTGACGAATATCAAGAGTCAATTTTGATGACGTGTATATTTTGACACTGAAAATGAGCGTTGAGCCGATTAAAGGCGCAGGTACAATAGGAATTCGTAACCGTAAAGCCCGTATCAGACTACAGACTCTGCGAGCCGACCCGACTGCCAACTCTGACTACCGATTAATAATGGACCAATCACATTGAATCAGTCTCATTGTGATTGGTCGGCAGTCAGAGATGGCAGTCGGGTCGGCTTGCAGAGTCGATAGTCTGATACGGGCTTAAAGGCCTTGGCTCATATGGCCTATGGCCGGTATTCATAGTCAGATATTATATTTAAGACCATCTTAAGTACAGTGTTAAGATGTCATGAACCAATCAGAGGGCCGCATTACCCCGGATCTACAATAGGGTTTTAAGCCTTAAGCCATAAGACGTCGTCTACAATACACGGAGTAAGAAG
>NW_017296848.1:97503-98748 GCF_001594075.2 Trachymyrmex cornetzi | reverse complement strand
TTCGACTGTGATTGGTCAATTTCTTACTCTTACTTCTTACTCCGTGTATTGTAGACGACGCCTTACGGCATAAGGCATAAAACACTTATTGTAGATCCGGACTTAGCGACTTAAGACATTACTTAAGACGGTCTTAAAATAAGAATCGACTATGAATACCGGCCATAGAAAAACTTAGAGCGGGGTCTACAATAGAAGTCGTAGCAGTCGTAGAGTCTTAAGCGGGGAGCACAGACTCTTGCATAACGCATAACACATGGGGCATAAGTGCTCTCGGCTTTTAGTCGTAGAAAATTAACCAATCACAGTAGAATATGAGAAGAATAATCGACTATGATTGATCAATTTTCTACGATTTAAAGCCGTAATCACACTAGCGATTGGCGATTGTAATTGACGATTGAGGATTACTTTTCAACCAATCGGAGCAAAGAAATCGGTGACTTTCAGGCTCTGATTGGTTGAAAAGTAATCCTCAATCGTCAATCACAATCGCCAATCGCTAGTGTGATTACGGCTTAAGACCCTACAACTGCTACGACTTCTATTGTAGACCCCGCATAAGACGTAAAGGTCGCAGTACACACTCTTGCATAACGCATTATGCACTATGTGTTATGCGTTATGCAAGAGTGTGTGCTGCGGCCATAACATATAAGTAATAACGAAATCAACATGTTGGATTCGCTATTACTTAGGCTGGGTCCACAACTTCGCTTTAAGAAGCCCTAAGCCGTAAGTCCGGATCTACAATAGAGTTTTAAGCCTTAAGCCATAAGAAATGGGCGAATCACAGTCGTTTATTCTTCTCGGATTCGACTGTAATTGGTCAATTTCTTACGGCTTAAGGCTTAAAACACCTATTGTAGATCCGGGGTAAAGCCTTAAGAAATTGACTAATCATAGTTACATATGAGAAAAATAATCGACTGTGGTTGGTTCATTTCCTGCGGGTTTACGGCTTACGGCCTCTTAAGGCCCGTTTACAATACACGGAGTAAAAAGTAAAAGTAAGAAATTGACCAATCACAGTCAATTATTCTTCTCACATTCGACTGTAATTGGTCAATTTCTTACTCTTACTTCTTACTCCGTGTATTGTAGACGGGCCTTCAAAGCAAGGTTGTGGACCTAGCCTTATGCCTAGTTCACACTGAACACAGCAAGCGGCAAGCGTCGAGCAGCAGCCAATCAATAAAGAGATATTTTCTACGCCACTGCTGACCAGCGTTGCCAACCGTACGA
>NW_017296848.1:90553-94492 GCF_001594075.2 Trachymyrmex cornetzi | reverse complement strand
TTTTAACCCAACTATTTAATGCAGTACTGAGAACAAGCTTTTTCCCAGCCCAGTGGAAAGTGGCAAAAATTATACTCATTTTGAAACCGGGGAAAAGCTCAGAAGACGTTAAATCATACAGACCAATTAGTCTCTTACCAATACTTTCAAAAGTGTTTGAAAAATTAATACTTTCAAGACTAAAATCAATCATCGAAAGAAAACAGTTAATCCCCAATCATCAGTTCGGATTTCTGGACGTCCAGAAAAGCAGCCGAACAATATTTCTTTTCCTCCAAGCTTGCAAATATCTTGTTGTAGACTCGATGAGCTTGCTCGATTGTGGCGTGTTTGTGGCGAAATCCGAACTGATGATTGGGGATTAACTGTTTTCTTTCGATGATTGATTTTAGTCTTGAAAGTATTAATTTTTCAAACACTTTTGAAAGTATTGGTAAGAGACTAATTGGTCTGTATGATTTAACGTCTTCTGAGCTTTTCCCCGGTTTCAAAATGAGTATAATTTTTGCCACTTTCCACTGGGCTGGGAAAAAGCTTGTTCTCAGTACTGCATTAAATAGTTGGGTTAAAAATTTCCAGCCTTTTTTTGGAAGGTTTTGGAGTATTTGCCCAGTGATTAAGTCATACCCCGGCGCTTTTTTAGGACTTATATCATACTTGATAGTTTTAACAACTTCACTCATTCTGAACTTCTCCAATGGGGGTTCCATCTGATAGGTTTCATTAAGTGATCGGTGGATTTCATTTTCGTCTGTCAGTGTTTCGCCAGGATGTGGAGTGAAAACTTGCTTCAGATGTTGGGCAAATGTTTCTGCTTTTGCTTGCGCACTCCTCTTCCATTTACCGTCGGGTAGGCGCAGTGGCAGAACTGGGATTTGTGGTTGTTTCAGTCGCTTAGTTGCTTTCCAGAGCGAGTAGTCGGTTCCTTGAGTTGGGCTTAGGGTTCGTAGATAGTCTTGTATGTTGTCGTTTACTTCAGATTTTAACATCCTGCGTAGATTTTTGATAGCTTTATTTAGCTTAGATTTCAGCTCCGGAGATCTTGTTATTTGCCACTTTTTCCTTATTTGTCGTTTTTCTGCTATTTTTTTGTCTTATCAGTACTGAGGATACATTTGCGTTTTTTATCGTTGGTTTAGCTGGGGTAGCATTCCATGCTGCTTGTTGGATACACTGGTTGAAATGCTCTACCGCCTCGATGACATCATTTTCCGTTTTTAGTGGTAGAGATATGTTTAACGTTTCTTCAACTTGGTTTTTGTAACATGCCCAGTCGGTCTTTTTACTGCATAATACGCACGGTTTTTCTCTTTCGATAACTTTACTGCTCAATGTGAGTAAAACAGGGGAGTGATCTGATGATAGATCAAGACTAGATTTTACTTTTAAGCATTGTTTATTTATTCCTTTCATAACGTAGAAATCAATGACATCTGGACTTTTTCTTCTATCGGTAGGCCAGTATGTTGGTTCTCCCGTTGACATTGGTTCGAGGTTTAAATGCTCCATGGCTTTGTGAAGTTCTCTGCCTTTTGGAAATATTAGTCGTGAGCCCCATTGTATATGTTTGGCGTTAAAGTCACCTCCCGAGATGAAGCGATTTCCTAATTTTTTGAAATAATGTTCAAACTCATGCTTATTTTGTTTTGTAGCGTGTTTTGGGGAACAATACACTGCAGAGATATTAAGTGGACCGTTCCAGTCTTCTATCGCTACATTTGTGGCTTGTATTTGCTCCGTTTGGTATTCTTCGGTTACGTGGTGTTTGATATTATTTTTAATGATAATTGCCGACCCCCCATGAGCAGTACCGTCGGGATGCATGGTGTGATAAACGGTATATCTGTTGAGGTTAATATAATTCTTCTTAGTGTAGTGAGTTTCAGAGATAAGCATTACATCAATATTCTGGATTTTTAAAAAAGTTTCTAAAGTTTTTGTGTTTGGATAAGCCATTGGCATTCCAGATTGCTAGCTGTAAGCTCAACATTGTGTCATCTTAGAGACTATTGTAGTAAGTAGATTTAGCATAGTACTTATCTGTTCCATGAGTCCTTTCATCATGGATTTCAGTTCTTGAAGATCGCTAGATTGCTGAATTTGTTGCTGTTGATAGTTATTCAACTTGGAGTTTGTTGCGTGATGTTCTTGTATCCTTTGATTGGTTGTTGCCTGTGCATAAGTAAGACCAGGACGAATAGGCTCGGAAGACCTTGGTTGTGCTATCGACCTCGGGGCTTGTGTCTGGTTCTCCGCAGCGTTCTGGTTCGTTACTGTTGTTTTATTTCTCAGAGTCGGATATTGTGCTTTACGCAATTGTTTGTATATTATGCAGCCCTTATAGTTGGCAGAGTGATTCCCTTCGCATAATACGCATTTGACTTGATCTGACCTTTCTTTGCGCAGGCAGTCTGATGTTCTGTGACAGCCTGTACACTTAACACATCTCGGTGGACGGGAGCAAAAGTTTTTCGTGGCCGTATCGTTGACAGTTAGTGCATTGCGGTATTTCGCGGGTATAGTGTGGCGCTTCAAACTTGATTTTCATGTTAAGTAAATATTCAATCGTGTATATGCTTTTATTATTATCTGCTGGTTCCAGCTCTATTGCGAACAAGGATAGGGGCTTTTTGTCATTTTCTGTCGCATATTTACGATATTTCGTATTTTATGTCCATGACTTTCTACTTCCTCCTTTATGCTGTCTATTTTTGTAGAATGATGCATATGACATAACATCACTTTGAAGGGTTTTTCTTGTTTTTTTTTTTTGGTAAGTATGGTATTCTGTATTTTTTTCCTTTAATGATGCAATTATTATGTCATAAGCTTCGATACTCTTCGCTTGGACCTTAACTTGTTCTTGACTTTGGTGGTAGTATAGTAATTATCTTTTTAGCAATTGTGTTGAGCAGATTTATTAGTGGAATAATGTTACCAACACCCGAAATGAGTATAGGTGGGGGTCAGTATTTACTATTTGTCAGTATTTACTATTTCTTGAGATTCCTGGCTTTCCAAGGTTTCAAATCTATTTGTTGTGGTAACTAGTGTACCTAACCAATAGTCAACAATCTTTGTTTGTTTTGAATTACGGCTTATGTCCTTACTATTTTCCGAGCTGGATCTTGGACGTTTTTTATTTCCCGCTATTTGCCATTCGCCTTCAGGTATTGCGTTATTATTATTCGGTAGTGACGTCGTCAATCGACCAGACGTTTGACTCAGCGAATTAAATTCGCTGGAATGCTGCATTGCTACAGTTTTCTTGCTGCTGGCCGTCACGGCCGCGGATTCCTTACACCAAATCAATATGCTATAACTCGTTTTAACTATGTTTTCACTCGGTGTAATTAATATCGCGTGACAAATCGCAGAGTTGATCACGATATTGCTGTTTATTTGTGAGCGCGTTATACTACGTCCGTACTGTACGACGGCTCGAGCGAGACTAAATTGTTATTTAATTGAATTAAATCCACTGATAAATTTGTTAAGGAACACCCAGAAGTTTTATTTTCAAAAGCGGACAAAGGTAATGTGACTGTTGCTCTTAATAAGGTTGATTACATTAATAAGATGGAAAATATGCTTTCAGACAATAACACTTATGAGGTGATTAATAAAGATCCTACGAGAAAAATTATTAGTGATTTACGGAATATTCTTTATAGATGGAAGAATAAGGGGTTTATTGATGACATTACATATAAAAAGCTACTTAGTACTGACGGCAATATTCCAAGGGTTTACGGATTAACAAAAATTCGCAAATTGAATTATCCTCTCAGAATTATAGTTTCATCTATTAATAGTCCGTTATATAATTTATCATTTTATTTACACAAAATTATTAATGATACAATTCTCAAAGCTCCTAGTTACATAAAAAATAGTTTTGACTTAATTGAAAGATTAAAAAATATTAAACTTGATCCT
>NW_017296848.1:89345-89758 GCF_001594075.2 Trachymyrmex cornetzi | reverse complement strand
GAGAGATTTAAACCAATTGCTAATGTAGTAGATTGTAAACTGGCTTACACTATTCCTAACACACTTAAATACTACATTAAAAGAGGTAAAGATAAATTAGAACATACACATAATCAAAATGTAGTTTATAAAATATCTTGTGAGAATTGTGATGTTAGCTATGTTGGTCAGACGAAGAGACAATTGAGAACTAGGGTAAAGGAACATGTCTCAGACATTAATAAAGGTTCAAAATCTCCATCAGTTATTACTAATCATAGAATTGAAACGAATCATGATTTCAAGTGGAATAATGTGAGAATTTTGAACATAGGACCTTCCTACAGAAAACGACTAATTTCTGAAATGGTCTATATTAAGAAACAAACACACGGTATAAACAGACAAAATGATACGGAGTCATTGCCAGATTC
>NW_017296848.1:83659-89067 GCF_001594075.2 Trachymyrmex cornetzi | reverse complement strand
CCTTTTGAATTTTGTTTTATATTTTTCATAATTGTTCTTAGAGATGTTCGCGCGCGCGCGCGCGTGTATTTGCATATTAAGCATAATTTCAATTGGTTATAACTCCTTTTTTATTTTCTTCTGACAAGGTAAAATAATTTTCCGTTACTTTTATATTCATCTGACATTGTAAAATAATTTTCTGATAATTTGTTTAAGTTTGTTTTACATATTACATATTTTTTCCTAGAGATGTTTGTTATTGCAAGTTAATCTTAATTTCAATGGGACTACTTATACTTGACTTTGAACGACATGAATATTCTCACAAAATTAAGATTTTGTTATAATTATTTTACTCTTTTCTTTTGAGTTTTTACATTTTTGCAACAGCTATTCAATACATTGTATTATTTACTCATTATGAAATGTTACTATTAATTTTTTATGTTTTATATTATGTTAGCAACATTATGTTATGTTATTTTTATTTTTATTATGTAATTTGAAGGTTTTTTTTAATATTACCGGATTTCTAAGTTAATTTTTGTTTTTTTGCATTGAAAATGACCCGATCGGAGTCGAAACGTATGTATGTAATGTTATTATTCTAATTATAATTGTTTGTTAAAATATTGGTTCTATGTCCTTTTATTTTGTTTTATACATATTGAACCTTATTATTATTTCACAATATATTTATGTTTAAATCGGCTATTATATTTCTTTATTATAGTGTTATACATGTCTTTTAACAATTTATAAATTGTTTTTTATTTACCTTGATTTCTATTATGTTTACCGTTGACAGCACCGATGCAATGAGGGAACTGCCAACGCTTGTCAAATTCAACAGCTGCTCTTTTCCAATTTTCCTCTGGAATTCCAACAGTTCCAACAGTTCATCCTGTAATACTTCCCACAGTGCGTCACATGTTTCAGATACAATTTGTGAAACTGTAATTCTTCCTATTCGATAGGCATAAGCCATCGAACTCATTGCATCTCCAGATGCTAAATAGCTTTAAAGTTTAAATAAAAGTTTTAAATAAAGACAATATCAAACTAACGATGCCTGCATTAGTACATGAAATACTCACCGAAGGGTTGCATACAATCTGTCTCTGGCAGAAATGGGATGTCTGAAATTTGTCATTTCTTTTTCAATTAATGGTTGCACTCGCTTCAATAAACTATCAAATTTAGCTACGTTCATGCGACAATATTGGAAGTGTGTTTCTCGATCCACTAGTCGCATCTCATTTATTAGATGATGATCATTACCTTGATTTCGGGTGTGTTCCGTTTTTACTGGCAGTGCAGTAAACGTGACGTCATAACAGTGCACTGCCACAGCCGTTCCAAAATTACTGTGGTACTGCCAGCACTACTGTAACATTGTATTTCGGAACAGCATTGCAGTGCACTGACAGTAGTCTCATGAGACCGAAAGTCTCGTGTGATCACTCGAGCGGGTCGGACGTGTTCCCTTTCGTTTCGAGTGTTGCATCACCTCAATTATATTTTTGAAAAGCGTTGCCGGCTTCGACTGAGCTTTGTATTCATTATCGATAGTCCTTTCATCCGTCTTGGCGCGCGGCCGTGCGTCGTGGAAACGGCGTAGCCGCAGGTGTCCAGTGTTTGGGGGGGCGACTCATTTTTCGATTACCTCATCTTTTGTTATACTCGCCCGGTTTGAGGTGGCCGGTGCATTACATTCATTTTACATTTGATTCATATTTCGCGGACCTCAATGGCCTAGTTTCGGTCCGGTGGACTGCCTGGCCAATAAACGAAGAAGAAGAAGAAGTCTCATGAGACCACTCGAGCGGAGCGGTTCGGATGTAGCCATGGATAAACGCACTAAATTATCAATATGCTTAATAGCATTAGAAATTTTGAACGAAAGTAGCACTGATAGTTCTTCCGAAGATGAACTAATTATGAGATTGCCAATTCAAGTTCGACCTCGTGTTAAAAATTATATGGAAACAGTCAATGAATATTCGGATATAGAATTTAAGAGTCATTTTCGGTAATATTAATAATATATAATAATAATACTGTATAGAGAATTTTATGTATAATGCTTCGAAAGTCGATATTTATTAGTTCACGATTGTTTTTATTATGCAAAATATGGAAACAATCTTACTACTATTTTGAATATAACAAATGTAATTAGTTATCTTTTAAAATTAGTGAATTTCTTCAATTACAGGCTATCGCGTGTAGTGTTTACATATTTATTAAATTTAATAAAACCCAGCTTAGAAAAGCAAGGTAATGGATATGGACGGTGTCCAATTCCTCCAGACGTACAATTACTAGTAGCACTATGGACTATGGCAACACCTGACTCATATCGGTAATTGTACATAAATTAAAAAATTATATTAAATATATATTAATACTAAGTTTATTATACATATATATATTCTCCGTTTAATTAATAGATCAGTTTGTGACCGATTCAATATTGGACGAGCAACTGCTTGGCGTGCTAATAGAAAAGTCTGCTCAGCAATTTATTCTTTAGCACATAAATTTATTAAATGGCCTGATGCAGAGGAAGCAGAATATACATGGATAGATATACAATACAAATATAAGTTTCCAAAAGTACTTGGTGCTGTAGACGGTACCCACATACATATACATAAACCAAAGAAACATGCAGAAAGTTATGTCAATCGAAAAGGTTATTATTCAATACAGTTACAAGTAAGTGAAATATTTATTGTAATTAATATAACGTAATAACTATGGTAAAATGTTTATTAGATTGATAAATGTTTTAACATTTGTTGTAGGTTATATGTGATTCCACCTTAAAGTTCATACACTGCTATGCAGGACAACCAGGATCTGTGCATGATATGCGTGTATTCCGACTAAGTGGCATCCAATCTATGTGCACAGAAAATTATTTTCCACATAATAGTCATCTAATTGGTGATGCTGCCTATGCTTTGCAAAAACATGTGATGGTGCCTTATAAGAACAATGGCCATTTGTCAGAAGCACAAATAAATTTTAATCAAAGTCTATGTTCGGCCCGTGTAATGATTGAAAGAGCCATCGGTTTTTTGAAAGGACGTTTTCGAAGTCTTTTAGATAAATTGTATATGAAACGGACGGATCTCATACCCCAATACATTATTGTTTGTTGTGTGCTGCATAACATTTGTATTTTACATGAAGATTTCATAGATGATATCATAATTGCCGAAATAGATAATATTGCTACGATTCAACATGGTGTTGATGAAATTAATGCTCAAGATAAAGAAGAAGGCATTCAAAAAAGAAATGCACTAACATACATGTTGAATGAAAGATTATAAATCAAAGTAAAAAAATGCTTTTTGTTCACTTTCAACGATCCTTGGTCCAACATTCTTGTCACTGCTTTCCTAGAAACTTTGTGCAACATTTTTTTGCAGAGATATTGTAATCTTTTTTTAACATTTCTTTTGCTATCCGTTCCCAGCATAAATGTTGTTTCATTTTTCCCGAGGTAAAGATTTCTTCATGTTCTTTATATAAGTGTATTAATAGTAAGGTTTCTTTTTTGCTCCATACGTAGATATCTGTAATACAACATATAACAAATACATACAAATATATAAGTTATAATATAAAAGATTATGTCAATCCTGAGTTAAATTAAGAACTATGATAATTGTAACAAAATTTTTTTACAACAAAATAGCAAAATGAGGACAATAAAGTATTTACTTGTGTAAGTATATAATTTTTATGCACTAAATATTATTTTGAAAATATGTCAAATTGATATCATGATTAAAACTTTTATAACCATTTTATCATTATTAATAAATACCTTCATTATTAGATTTTGAATCTTTATTATTCTCTACATCCAATGAACTTTTTATTTCAGTACTTGTACATGGTGTATTTTCAATATCAGATATTGAATCTCCATTATTATTTAATATATTTGACGAACTTTTTGTTATTTTTCCTGTACTTGTAGTTGGTATATCTGTTTAGTTATATGTTTGACAGATATAATATAAAGATTATTTCTCATATAGTATATTATAATGTAAAAATTATGTTATATGATATAGACATCAAGAATCATACATACCAGATTTGGATACATTTTCTTTTGCATATTGTAACAAAGCAGAAGCAAAATTGATATCTATAAAATGTGATATATATATATTATACATATATATGTGCGCGCGCGCGCACACACACACACACACACACACACACACGTTAATTAAAAAAAATATGTACATTATAAGTTACAGATATATATAACTATAATTAATGTACATACCTTTTTATATATTATGAAATATGTTGAAACATGTATGTTAAAAAGTTCCAATAATAATATTTTATAAACAATATAATTAGGAGAAAGAGAGAGGTTGCGAGCGGTAGTTAGTTTTAAGTAGGTTAAGTTAGAATAAGTTAGGTTAAGGTTGTTTAATTGTAACAAATATGTAATTTAAATTGTAACCCCGAGGGGATCAATAAAGGCTATCTATCTATCTATCTATACAATATAATTAATCTTTTTTGTTATATATACCTAGCTTATAAAACAATACACACAAACAAGGTTAAAACACAGCATTTTAACGAATAGTCAATTTTACACACACATATGAGGGTAGTTTATAATTTTATAATGTAAATTTTACTTACCATTTTTCATTTTTTGTGCATCTTCTGCACTCAAATACAAAATGTATATTTTTTGATCTTCGGGATCAAATATTTCTACACGTTGGGCCTTGTGCGACGCCATATTGCACTGTAATCACCTCACCTCGATAGCCGCAGTAGTCGCAGTGGCAATATGGCTACCATTTATGACGTCATTGAGGGAACTAGACGCTGTCGCAGGGCACTGCGTAGTACTAACGGAACAATTTTTCAGTACTGCCAGTACTGGCAGTGTATATCGGAACACACCCTTCGTCGCTCACGAAGTATAGGCCGATCCCAATATCGTCTTTTGCTGGATTCACAATGTATCCGATTTTTGTCGTACGACACTCTTCAACCAATCAGAAAACAAAATTCCGATGATATGAAGCAAAATCCATCGGAATCCTGTTTTCTGATTGGTTGCAGCGCGTCGTATGACGTAAATCGGATGCAGTGTGAATCCAGCATTTGTTTTCAACGATTTCTTCGTTGATGACGGGGTGATCCCATCGACATCTAGAATGGACCGCTAATGGCAATGGTGGGGGTAGAAAGACGATTAAAGTGAGAGGCCGGAATAATAAGATCGTTCTTTCTCTGTTTACTGTTGTTCTAACTAGTCTGATTGATTGTTGGATTAACAACAACCAATCAGGCTTCAGTAAACAGAGAAAGAACGATCTTATTATTCCTGCCTCTCACTCTAATCGTCTTTCTACCCCCACCAT
>NW_017296848.1:81120-81817 GCF_001594075.2 Trachymyrmex cornetzi | reverse complement strand
AGCACGCTATTTGTTTCGGACCGACCATTAATGTTGTAAGCACTGATAGAACTGTGAGCGTGAATCGGACCGCGGCCTAGATGTCGATGGGTGATCCCGATTGATTACGGCTCGATTGGACATCACCAATCACAGTGACCGGTGCTTAGGAACTTTGTAGTCTCAAGTGCTGTGAATGGCTCGTGTCCAATTGAGCCGTATCCAACTGGGTGCCACCCGTTAATGACGGATATATAATATTGCTATTATAATTAAATTTTGTCTACATTCAAAATACTCTTCTTCCCAATTCATTGCGCACTTTTATATCAAACTTTATTTTTATCGTTATATTTATGTCGACGCGTGTAGTCAATGTGAGTCATATGTGAACCATTTGTGAACCAATCAGCAAGAAGCAAGCGGTCGCTGCTCGACGCTTGCCGCTTGCTACGTTTAGTGTGAACTAGGCATTACGTATGGTCTTACGGTCTCTATTGTGATTGGTCGATTCACTTTCTGCTTAAGTCTTACGCCTTAAGTTTTTTTATGTACCATGGCCTTAACGTAATCATAAGAAGTAATCCGTAGATCACCGTAGAAGCTCCTCCGTAAAGACATATAGCGTTTTCGGCCCGACCGGGTTTGCACCAACCTGGGTTGGATTAATGGCGTTTTGCGCTCTCCTATTGGTAGAGCGTGTAACATCAACCAATAG
>NW_017296848.1:67144-70683 GCF_001594075.2 Trachymyrmex cornetzi | reverse complement strand
TATAGCGTTTTCGGCCCGACCGGGTTTGCACCAACCTGGGTTGGATTAATGGCGTTTTGCGCTCTCCTATTGGTAGAGCGTGTAACATCAACCAATAGGAAAGATTAATCCAACCCAGGTTGGTGCAAACCCGATCGGGCCGAAAACGCTAATAGAAAAACTTAATGGCCGCAACACACACTCTTGCATAACGCATAATGCATAGTGCATAAAGGAATCAACCAATTAAAATTCTTCTTTTCCATAGAATGAGAGGAAAGGAAATATTCTGATTAGTTGATTCGCTTATGCACTATGCGTTATGCAGAAGTCTGTGCTACGGCCTCAAGACGTAAAGCTTATCGCACATGAAATGCATAACAGAACATAAGCATAACATAAAGCCGCTAAACCAACGAGCATCTTATGTAAATCAATATGGCGACATTATGTTAGATGCTCATTGGTCCAGCAGTCTTATATTATGCTTATGCTCTGTTATGCATTTCATGTGTGAAAGCCCTAAGACTTAAGCAGTGACCTCTGCTACACGGCACGCTTAATCGGGTTTAATAACATCCGTAGTTATGAAATTGGCCAATCACAGCTTTTCCTCGGGAGAATGGAATAATTGTGATTGGCCAGATTCATAACTACGGATGTTATTAAACTCGATTAAGGGTGCCGTGTAAATGTAGTCAGTAACGAAATCAACATGTTGGATTCGCTATTGCTTATGCTGGATTCACACTGCTTCCGATGTGCGTCGTACGACGCAAATCGGATGCAGTGTAAATTCAGCATTACGTGTGGTCTTACGGTCTCTATTGTGATTGGTCGATTCGTTTACTGCTTAAGTCTTACGCCTTAAGTTTTTTTTATGTGCTATGGCTTTTAGTTCAATTTTTTAAACTCTCAAGGCTCGTCTACAATACACGGAGTAAGAAGTAAGAGTAAGAAATTGACCAATCACAGTCGATTATTCTTCTCACATTCGACTGATTGATCAATTTCTTACTCTTACTACTTAAGCCTATCGCACATTAAATGCATAATAGAGCATAAACATGACATAAGACCGCTGGACCAATGAGCATCCAGCAATATAAGTCGCCATATTGATTTACATAAGATGTTCATTGGTCGAGCGGTCTTATGTTATGTTTATGCTCTATTATGTATTTCATGTGCGATAGGCTTTACTCCGTGTATTGTAGACGATGCCTTACGGTTACGTTAACAAAAGTGTCATGGGCTTACGTTTTTCTATGTGCTCCCGGCTTAGGGTCCGCGCACAAAGATGGTCGGAACTATTTCCGATTGAATCGTGATCGTTAGTCCGGATCTACAATAGCATTTTAAGCCTTAAGCCATAAGAAATGGGCGAATTACGATCGCTTATTCTTCGCGGATTCGACTGTAATTGGTCAATTTCTTATGGCTTAAGGCTTAAAACACCTATTGTAGATCCGGACTAAGGGCTATCGCACATGAAATGCATAACAGAGCATAAGCATAACATAAGGCCGCTAAACCAATGAGCATCTTATGTAAATCATATGGCGACATTATGCTAGATGCTCATTGGTCCAGCAGTCTTATGTTATGCTTATGCTCTGTTACGCATTTCATGTGCTATAGCTTTAAGTCGTCATCGTAGGTCAACGCACAATGATTTTACGTAAACGATATACGTAAAATCAATGTGCGTTGCCCTACAACAACGACTTACGATTATGCTGGATTCACACTGCATCCGATTTGCGTCGTACGACGCCCTGCAACCAATCAGAAAATAGGATTCCGATGGATTTTGCTTCATATCATAGGAATTCCGTTTTCTGATTGGTTGTAGAGCGACGAAAATCGGATACAGTGTGAATCCAGCATTACGATTCAATCGGAAACAGTTCCGACCATCTTTGTGCGTGGATCCTTAAACGGCGTAGATTTCTTACGTTACCGGTTACGATTTCCTATTGTACCTGCGCCTTAAGCGTCAGCATGAAAAGGCACCTTTAGTGACAGAATGACTGTTTTCAGCGGGGGTGATCCCGATTGACCATGGCTCGATTGGACACCACCAATCACAGCGACCGGTGCTTAGGAGCTTTGTAGTCTCAAGCGCTGTGAGTGGCTCGTGTCCACTTGAGCCGTGTCCAACTGGGTGCCACCCCTTTCAGCGGACTCAACAGTTGAGTCAGTTGAGTGAGCGCTCGCTGTTATTGGTGTATTCTTTTAGATCATCCAATCAGCATTTTAGATCTGGAAGAATACATTAATAGCAGCGAGCGCTCACTCAACTGTTGAATCCGATCACATGATCAAAATTGACAGTCATATGGCCTGTCCTTTTTGATTGAACTTTTGCACCAGTTCATCTTTCTTCCTCGTCTTTCCTGCTGGAGAGAAAAGGAAGAAAGATGAACTAGTGCAAAAGTTCAGCCAAAAAGAACAGTCCTATAATCAAAGACATAGTCCTAGTTTTAGGACTATTTTAAATACATAAATTTTTTGCATTAGCAGTGAATTTGTGTATTTAAAGCAGTGAATTTGTGCTTTTAAAGCACTGATTTGTTGTAGTTTTGAAGCGGTACTTTCTTGGAATATTTTAGAAATATTCCAAGCGGACACTGTCTCAGCTGTAACTTCTAGGCGGTTAGGCCCCAAGCGGGTAGGATATATTTTTTTTTTGTGAGGGCGGCGTAGCCGCCCGAACCCAAGCATTACTATTCACACTCCCACTGTCTACATGGGTTATGACTTTAAATTTCGTGCACTCTTACCGAAAAGTACGTACAACGCATGCGCATGTGATCACAGAGCATGCGCATGTGACCACAGAGCATGTTTCAGCCACTACGTAACGTCGGTATGACAGATTTCCTAACCTCTATAGTCGACAACTTTAAGGGTGAAATCACACGGTGCGTCATAGGGCTGCGGAATACAGAATGCGTCATTGAAGCAACCAATCAGCGCTATTCCGCACTTAGATGATCCGGAATAATCCGGAATAGAGAATATGTTATGTTTTAAACCGCGGTGATAAATCGTAGGTCCTTTTTCTGTGACTGAATATTTTTACTAAGTGCTTAATAGCTTCAATTATCATTATTATTTTATTATTCATGATGATAAAAAATTACTCACTGTATGATAGCTTAATTGCATCCAATTTGCGCAAGTATACTCAAGATCAAGACATCAAGAACAATGACGCATGACGCATTACGTGCGATTTCGGCGTGCCCTGTTCACACGCTGCGGAAAAATGATAGTAAATTCTTTACAGCTGATCAAAACATTGTTTTTAGATTATAAATATCAATTGTAAAATATTAAATACCACAACAGTAATAATTGTTTTTACAATTTGAGAAATTATATTTTATTTTTATAAGCAAATTATTAACATAAAGTTAGAAATTTCTAAATTTATTCATCCTGGATGCATCTTTGACGCATCATGTGAACATAGCACACAAAACTTGCGTGTTAGAAAAGTGCGGAATAGCGCTGATTGGTTGCTTCAATGACGCATTCCGTATTCCGCAGCC
>NW_017296848.1:62231-67069 GCF_001594075.2 Trachymyrmex cornetzi | reverse complement strand
CTTTTTTCTGCCAGATTCTTTCGTTTCATGCAAAAACGCGTCGAATGAGCCTAATTTTATCGAAATCGGAGGCGGTGTAGCTATTCTGTATAATTACCGAAAGTCATGCTAACGTGCGCTGTGGAGTTTTTTTAAGAATTGCTTACTTATATTTATGATGAAGATAATAGCATTCTCTTCGGAAACTTCTAGATTATGAATTATTCCAGTATCTCCTTCATGTAACCTTATAATCGGCATAGTTTATACAATTTTTATTTTTAATAATATAATATACACAATATACCATACAGCACGATTTGTAGTAATATATGTAGCACAATGCCACGATATAATAATATGTAAATTTAAAAATCAGCTTTACAGATTAAAGCGGGGAGCACAGACTCTTGCATAATGCATAACACATGAGGCATAAGAAATTGAGCCAACCAGAGTTCTCTATTACATGGAAGGGAAAGAAACGGAGAATTTCGATTGGTACATATTCTTATGCATTACCTGTTATGCGTTATGCAAGAGTCGGTGCTCCCAGCTTAAAGATCAGCTTGTCGTTCGATTATTATTATGCTTTCCCGCGCTTTGTATATTCAAACTAAGCTTTGTATATTCAGTTAAACTACCTCTCCAAGCAGTAGCATTGGAAGCAATTAGAAATAAGGTGGAAGTGGAAACCTGTGATGTATTAATGACATCATACGTGCTGTTGGGACACATTTGAAGCGCCATGTGGACCGGTTAAAACAACGCTTCAAACGATTCGAAGCATTTGTAGCGCCAAGTGGACCGCACCCCTAGATTTATCAGAGAGGCGCAACCGGTGTTATGCATTCTGATTCGCTGTTGCAATCTGACCAATTGCGTGACTTGACAGCCATTTATAGTACTAGTGACATACATATTTCTATTTCATTTTATCCTATACATTCTATCTCACATTATCCTACACGTCTTATCTTGTTTGACATAGTTTAAAGGCAGTTTCATAGCATGTCGGCAATATTTAGTACTCTCCTTAGCACCTTTGTCATACTGACTTAAGCCGGTTGCGTCTCTCTGATAAATCTAGGACTCTAATTGGAGCATGCGACGCGAACAAACCCAGAGATGCGTCATTGAAGGGTATGGTCTGATTGGCTGTCTTAATCGGGTGGCACCCAGTTGGACACGGCTCAATTGGACACGAGCCACTCACAGCGCTTGAGACTACAAAGCTCCTAAGCACCGGTCGCTGTGATTGGTAGTGTCCAATCAAGCCGTGGTCAATCGGGATCACCCCGTCTTAATCATGTGATCAAAGCGCCATTTTAATTCATTAATGCATATAATTAGAGTTCTAGGACTCTACGTATAGAGTCTAATAATGTATGTATGTATAATGTATATACTATTAAGTACATACTATAAGTACGTACTATACTTTCTTCTGTTTCTAACAATTTAACTTTCCTCATGTAATGCATCAGCTGTCATCAGCTCATAAAGATGCCTTTTCATGCCGACGCTCGATGCTCATTTTCGGCGTCAGAATAAGACTGGAATTTCACTTAACGCTACAACGCTCATTTTCAGCTTCAAAACAGGTCACGTGATCAAAATTGACGAATATCAAGCATCAATTTTGATCACGTGACCTGTTTTGACACTGAAAATGAGCGTCGTAGCATCAGGTGAAATCGCACCTTAAGTCACTTGATAAAAATTGGCGAATATCATAGGCCTTCTACAATAAACTGTAAGTCAGAATGTCAGAAGTCTTAACCAGTCTTAACCAAGTTGTTCAAGTTGGCTATTGGCCAACTTCACCGATTATGACTTAAGATCGCTTAGAACTTCTGACTTGCGGCTTATTATAGAAGGGCTGTCAAGGGTCAATTTCGTTCTTGTGATTTATTTTAACGCTGAAAACAGCTGGAAACGAGCGTGGAGCATCAGCATGAAAAGGCACCTTATGGTTATGAGTACATACTTATACTGAATTAAAATGGCGATGATGACCTAACCCAACCGACGCAATGTCGTATCTCTGGTATCTAGAGGTTTGTTCTCGTCGCATACTCCAACATACTCCTATTTCCTCCAACTGTAGCTCCTACTCACTCTAACGAGCGCGTTAGAGTGAGTAGGAGCTATGGTAGGAACATGTTGAAGCATGTTGGAGTATGCGACGCGAACAAACCTTAGGCCTCTAGGATCGCGCAGGCCATTCCAGGGGTTACAAACTCCCATTGTTCTCGATGTACCACGGTTTGCGCCCTCACTGAGTGACAGGGCTCACGGACGGAACTAAACTTCGTAGTGAGTGATCCACCATATTAAAAATGTACGATGCAACGAGCAGTGACGAGCAGTAATCAGCAGTAATGAGAATACGAGCAAGTGCGAGGTTAACCAAACACGTTAATCAAGGTAAGTGGATTCTCGAATTTTGTAGCTTCTGCTGGTGCGTCTTCGAATTTTAAAGCTTTCGGTACAGTGAAAAAATTGTACTAAAAAACATGTACTAAATATAATTTCAATATATATCTTTCTTGCAGTGTCTTCTGGAAAAACAATTTAACATATAGAAAGAAACACCAATATACAAATTCCCACGTATGACAAAAAATGCGGTAGTCGCCAAATACCCTGTATACATACATATATTGATGTACATATTTTTATAATATTATAATAAAGTGTGGTTTAAGAATGAAACAATGTTACAATTTTTTTAGGTAATAATCGCAAAAAAAAGTAAATATTGAATATTAAGATTATAAAGCATGTGTGGTCTGTATGTACAGACGTTCATCTATCTCAATCTATCTCAGTCGCTCTCTCACTCACTCACTCGCTTACACACTAGAAAGGTTAGTTCTCGTCCGTGAGCCCTGTCACTCAGTGAGGGTGCTGCAAACTGTGGTACATCGAGAACAATGGGAGTTTGTAACCCCTGGGCCATTCTCTATGGCTGCGTTCAGCAGACTCAACAGTTTTGCAACCGTTTTGTGATTTTTCGCTGAGATAGGACTATTCCTTTAAATCTAAAAGTATAATCCAATCAACGCGACGAATCATAAAACGGTTTCAAAACTGCTGAGTCTGCTGAACGCAGCCATTTGTCTTTGGTCATAATCAAAGATATAATGAATGGACTGCTCGATTCGTGTGTGAAAATGGTCGATAGGGATGAGAGAGAGGGACCGTGGCAGACGGCCATTTCTATCTCTTTCCATTCAATGGTGTAATGGGAGAGAGAATGAGAGGGAGATTGGCCGTTTTCCATGGTCCCTCTCTTTCATTATTGTTAACCACATTTGATTACTTGTAGCGTTTTCGGCCCGATCAGGATTGCATCAACCTGGGTTGGATTAATCTTTCCTATTGGTTGACGTCACCCGCTCTACCAATAGGAAAGCACAAAACGCCATTAATCCAACCCAGGTTGGTGCAAACCTGGCCGGGCCGAAAACGCTATTAGATACAGATCGCGCAGTCCATTCTCTATTGGCGTTTTCGGCCCGACCGAGTTCGCACCCACTTGGGTTGAAGTAATAATGTTTCGTGCTCTCCTATTGGTAGAGCGTGTAACGTCAACCAATAGCGAAGCATTTTCAGACCCAAGTTGGTGCAAACCCGGCCGGGCCGAAAACGCTCTAAGTCTTTGGTCATAATTTAGGTCTGTTTTCTGTGGCTAAACTAATGTACACTTTTGGAACTTAAAATGAGATAGATATACATTTGATATTTATTTAAGGCAATGCTAAAGCCTCCTGTTTTACCACATTTCCATTCGGAGAAAAATCTCTGTATTGAATGTACGGATTGCAAAAGTATTATTGCTTAAATTAAAGTACGCACAAACAGGATCTCAGCTGTACTGGATTTCATGAGAAAATCGAAAAAAAGTTTCAGATTCGTTAAAAATTCATTTACTTTTAGCTCGTACAGCTGTCACCTCAGATATATATTTGCTTGATATAAGAGTTTTAAAGTCCAGGGGCTCTATTCTTGAAAAGCAACTTATACGAAAGTCTAGGGAAATGCTACAGTATATGTTACGTATACTATAGTATTTTCCTAGATTTTCGTATACGGTTCTTTTCAAGAATAAAGCCCCATATCTTGAAAATAAGGGCCTGCGCACAATAGAGGAACAAGAATTAGATATTAAGATTTCAACCTTTCAGAAACCGTGTATTCCGATGTAATCAGTTTCTGATAGAATTCAAAATTTTAATATCTAATTCCTGTTCCTCTATTGTGCTCAGGCCCTAAGCGTGCAGCTGAGGTCACATTATTGAAACGAACGATACCGAGTTTGCAGAACCACAGACGAGATATTATTAAAGACCGTCAACCCTGGGCAAATTTTCGGCGGTATAAAAAGGGCCCCAAGGGCCCGGAGGTAATTCAAGAACGCTGACATTACCGACAAATGATATAAATTTGCTATTATCACCGACGAGATACTATATTAAAGACCGACATCCTTACGGGAGTTCGCGTCCTTGTGAATATTGAAGTGATTAAGAGTTAACAACTGATAATATTGTACTAATTTTATGATTTATTAGTTTAGTAGATGTATTTATGCATTTATAATTCAATAATACTCGATTTTTCTTTAAAATTGAGATTTCAGTGTTATTATCAAAGTTTGATTATCAATAAAGATGATAATTGCAGAGAAAAACTTGTGATTTTTTTGCAATATATAGGATATTACAGCTTTACAAGTATGTATATTTATTTATGAGACATTTATGTAATAAAAAATCATGAATTTAATAATGCATGAGCCAAATATTTATGTTAATAATAGCAAATTTATATCAATTGTCGGTAATGTCACA
>NW_017296848.1:61615-62208 GCF_001594075.2 Trachymyrmex cornetzi | reverse complement strand
CCTCCGGGCCTTTGGGACCCTTTTTATACCGCCGAAAATTTGCCCAGGGTTGACGGTCTTTAATAATATCTCGTCGGTGCTATTATTAACAAATATTTGGCTCATGCATTATTAAATTCATGATTTTTTCGGTGGTAGAACTAAGATTGAAAGTCTAGAAAAGAAATATTTCCACCGAATAGAAAATACGTGTAAGGGTGCTGTCCCATGACAGTCCGATTTCGGAAAACGGAATCTCGGAAAAGTACTAGATCGCAAAGTACTAGACTAGAATCAGAAGCCACGGCAGTTAGCACACGCAGTGATAGGGCCTGCGCACAATAGAGGAACAAGAAATAGATATTAAGATTTCAACCTATCAGAAACCGCATATTCCGATGTAATCAGTTTCTGATAGGTTGAAATCTTAATATCTAATTCCTGTTCCTCTATTGTGCTCAGGCCCATATACATGTTGTGTTCGTTATAATTCGTTACGGTTAAAAATTAATAATTGTTAATAAAATAATTATTAATAAATCATATTAGATAAATATTGATTAATATATAAATATTTATTGTTTCCATTATATATATGATTATTGTTGGAGATA
>NW_017296848.1:61087-61457 GCF_001594075.2 Trachymyrmex cornetzi | reverse complement strand
GAAGAATCTGTAAGAAAATAAAATTCCGATGTACTTTTTATTGTAACAGAAGATAATGAATGAAATTTTTAAATTAAAAGTCGGTTTGAGGTTAGAATAGTAGTCCGTTTTCCGAAAAAGTCACTCTATGGGAAACTCGGTCATCAAAAAGTCGGAACATAAAAAGAGTGATCATAGTAATTAAAAATTTAAATAATTTTTAATAAAATTGACATTTGAAATAAAATTTATCTTTTTTTATTATAAATTAAGTGATAGGAACATAATGATATTTTAATTTTTCTTGAAACTATTTAAATAAAATGTTTTATTTTATAGATATTAATTCATACTTTATTAAAAAAATTTGGGTAATTATTCAGAATACCTC
>NW_017296848.1:60300-60886 GCF_001594075.2 Trachymyrmex cornetzi | reverse complement strand
CTTAGACAGTGTCCGCTTGGAATATTTGTAACCTATGTAGACAGTGGGATGTATAGACAGTAATGCTTGGGTTCGGCGTAGCCGCCCCGAACAAAATGTAAATATCATATCCTACCCGTTTGGAGCCTAACCGCCTAGAAGTTACAGCGTAGACAGTGTCCGCTTGGAATATTTCTAACCCATGAAGACAGTGGGGTGTGCGAAAACAGTCTTTTTAATTAGACAGTAGAAAGATCGCATTCTCACACCCCACTGTCTACATGGGTTAGAAATATTCCAAGCGGACACTGTCTACGCTGTAACTTCTAGGCGGTTAGGCCCCAAGTGGGTAGGATATGATATTTATATTTTGTTAGGGGCGGCGTAGCCGCCCCGTGCACCCAAGCATTACTGTCTATACATCCCACTGTCTACATGGGTTACAAATATTCCAAGCGGACACTGGGTGCTTTCCAGCAAGGGACACAGTCAGACACAGTGTAACACAGTTAATCATACGTCCTTGTTGTTTGCTTACGTTAAACAAGGATGAAACGATTCACTGTGTTACACTGTGTTTGATTGTGTCCTTGCTGGAAAGCACCCA
>NW_017296848.1:57079-60286 GCF_001594075.2 Trachymyrmex cornetzi | reverse complement strand
TACTACATACGTTTAATTTATTACACATAGTCGGTATGACAGATTTCCTAACCTCCATAGTCGTCAACTTTAACGATAAATATCTCGGTTCGCGAGGCAGAGCGACACTTTTTTCTGCCAGATTCTTTCGTTTCATGCAAAAACGCGTCGAATGAGTCTAATTTTATCGAAATCGGAGGTGAGGGAGGTATTCTGAATAATTACCAAAATTTGAACAAAAAGAAAAAGAAATTTGCTCGCTGTTACAATTAATAAAACTTACAAAAATTATAGAATTGAAATTAACTTGGAATTAAATTATCCCCAACAATAATCATATATATAATGGAACAATAAATACTTATATATTAATCAATATTTACCGAAAAATGATTTATTAATAATTATTTTATTAACAATTATTAATTTTTAATCGTAACGAATTATGACGAACACAACGTGTATATCACTGCGTGTGCTAACTGCCGTGTCATCTGATTCTAGTCTAGTATTTTTCCGGTCTAGTACTTTTCCGAGATTCCGTTTTCCGAAATTCGACTGTCATGGGACAGCACCCTAAACAGGTGTTTTGCAAAGACTGGGACTGTTAACAGAGCCGAAATTCCGTGTAGCAGTAGTTGCGCAGTCTTGCAATAGATGGTGCTGGCATATGTTAAATCAGAAGGGTGGCACCCAGTTGGACACGGCTCAATTGGACACGAGCCACTCACAGCGCTTGAGACTACAAAGCTCCTAAGCACTGGTCGCTGTGATTGGTGGTGTCCAATCGATACGTGGTCAATCGGGATCACCCCAATCAGAACAGATGTATGCGTTTGAGTAAGACAGAATGATATATATTATATAATATAATGTAAAAACTAAATCAAAGATGTCACCACTATTATCGAATTTGGAATTAAAAAAGTTTGTACTATCGACCTTGATTGAGTTGAGTAATCGGTTTAGCATCCCCTTAAAGCGAGAAAGAGAACAGTCTAGTGCAGGCACAGAAAACAGACAATACGCGTGCATTCGTTTATGCAGCAGTTAGCGCAGTGAGTATCATTTAATCTTTGTTCAACACTCGGGCCTGTATTCTTGAATAGAAACGTATACGAATGTCTAAGGAAATACTACAGTGTACGTTACGTGTACTATAATATTTCCCTAGCTTTTCGTATACGTTTCTTCTCAAGAATAGAGGCCTCGGTGAACAACGAAGATAAAAGGCCTGTTCTTTTTGGCTGAACTTTTGCACCAGTTCATCTTTTTTCCTCTTCCTTCCTCCTAAAGAGAAAAGGAAGAAAGATGAACTGGTGCAAAAGTTCAGTCAAAAAGAACAGGCCTAAAGTAATGCTTCTGCAGTAACTGCTGCATAGGGTGCGTTCCGTTTCTCGCATGATGCGCATAATGCGTCGTTTATCCTTGTTGTTCACCAAATGTTAAACAAGGACAATGGGTGTATCATGCGCGTTACGGAACGCACTTATAAACGAATGCACGCTATTGCTGGATTCACACTGCATCCGATTTGCGTCGTACAACGCTCTGCAACCAATCAGAAAACAGGATTCCAATGATACGAAGCAAAATCCATCGGAATCTTGTTTTCTGATTGGTTGCAGAGCGTTGTACGACGCAAATCGGATGCAGTGTGAATCCAGCATATGTCATGATGGACATGCGCTATGTATCAGCATTTTATGCGTGCAGCGTGATGGCTACTGCACACTGGACGCGATGAGCGATGAGCGACGAGCGATATCCAATAAAAACTCTGCTTTTTCTCACGCGACGACGCAAAGCAAAGCTCTCATTGGATATCGCTCGTCGCTCATCGCTCATCGCGTCCAGTGTGCAGTAACCATGAGACGTAGATCGGCAGGTTGCCGCTCTTCCTTCGGGGTTCCAGGTTATACCTGTCTCAGAAGGGACGCCGCATTATAATCTCAAAGAGGTATTTGTATTCTGGTTAGAAGAGAGAAATTGAATTCAGGGTGATAGATCTTAACCACATCTCGCATGACTCCATTGAGATACAAGGTATTTGCGTTCGATTTAACTACATTATTATCTTAACATTGTCAATCTCTACCGTCACTCGGGTTCTGATACCCCTGCGGAAGTTTTCCGCAATATCTTTGAGTCCTTTGGCCGGGATGACAACGTTTTAATTCTAGGTGATTTCAATTCGCACTTGGGGCTGTGAGACTACAGATTGCGTCGATCGTGCGCTCATTTCTGCTGTCGATGACTCTGACTTCGTTATTTTAAACGATCGCTCTCCGACGCTGGTCCAGCCTCCAGGCCACAATCAGTCAGTTATTGACTTAGCTCTCGCCTCACCCGGCATCGCTCCAATTTGTTCGGCAGTTACTTCTTCTGACACGGGATACAGCGATCACCTCCCCATCCATATACAGATCGGGGGCTCGCTCCAAAGGAAATCTAAATTTAAGTATAAAATTCATTTAAATAAAGAGGAACTTGATAGGCTTAACTCTTTTCTCCACAATGAATCAACAGCGACCGACGCTGACTCTTCGGAAGATCCCCTGAAAGCTTATGAAGAACTGGTCCGGAAAATGAATTCTGGAATCAGCGCCGTCGCGCCGGACAAGGCTAAGGCGCCAAGTAGTCGTATTATGACTGGATCTAATTCACAACCACCATGGTGGAATGACGTTTGCCAGGAGGCAGTAATAGCAAGGAAGTCTGCCACTGAGACTTACAAAAAAACCCTTACCTGGGAGAGTCATCTTGAATACAAAAAGCAATGCGCATTAACCACCAAAATTTTACGCAAGGAAAAAAGGAAAGGCTGGAGGAAGTTCTGTGAGAGCTTAAGCTGCCGCGTGCCCTCGTCTAGGTTGTGATCATTGGTCCGATCCTTTAAAAATGGAAACTTAAACTCGAATATGATCCCAGCACGTCAATCTGGCTGTGGCTGTCGCATGTGTGCGACAAGGCCATTGAGAAGCTATGTCCCCCTTCTTACCAGTACGGTATACTTCCTTCTCTCCCGGATATGCTCAGAGAGGACTCAATCAATTCTCACAACTTGGTTACGGAACTTGATTCACCTATTACCAGTAAGAAGGTTGCCATCGCCCTTAAAGAGGTTAAGAAACATTCGGCTCCGGACCTGAATCAGATTGACAACAAGATCATTTCATCTCTCCCCGTGGAGGTCACAGATGCCTTTGTAGACATTTTTAACGGCTT
>NW_017296848.1:55777-56957 GCF_001594075.2 Trachymyrmex cornetzi | reverse complement strand
TAGTCTCAAGCGCTGTGAGTGGCTCGTGTCCAATTGAGCCGTGTCCAACTGGGTGCCACCCCCTAAGCCAAACAGCAACGGAGTCAGGCCAATCTCTCTTCTATCCTGCTTACTTAAATTGATGGAGAAGGTCGTTTATTTTAGGTTAAGGTGGTGGGTTGAATCTCACTTGATCATTCCTGAAATTCAAATGGGCTTTAGGCCCCTTCGCTCGTGCATTGACAACCTCACGACCCTAATTAATCATATTCATGCGGCCAATCTGGCTGGCCAATTCACGGTTTGTGTATTTGTCGACATTGTCGGCGCTTTCGACAACGTCATTCCCTCTATCCTCGTTGACGCTCTGAGGAACCTCGGTATCCCGGCCAAACTGCGCAGGTTTATTCAGAATCTGACCTCGGAGAGAGAGGTTTTTTTTGTTAAAAACGGTAGACTGAGCGAAACATATGTAATTCACAAGTGCACCCCACAAGGATCAATTCTAAGTCCGATTCTATTTAACATTTATCTCGCTGATATAATTGACTGTATTCGAGGCAAGTCTCTTATGCTGCAATACGCAGATGACATAGCGATCTTCGCTCACGACACTAACCTCACGAAGGCCGTCGAATCTGTGCAAAAAATACTTTAGATTTCCTACAGGTTTATCTACGAGCAAAGGGCCTCGAGATCTCTTCAGACAAGTCTCAATGCGTAATTTTTTCACGTAAGAATAAGATTCCAGACTTTCAGCAGATTAGCGTGGGGGATCAAATCATTCCTCTTTCGGATTCCTTTAAGTTTCTGGGAGTCTGGCTGGATGCGAAGATGACGGGCAAGAAACATCTCACCTATCTAATTCAGAAAGGCAGATCGATTGTTAACATCCTATCCTCTCTATCGGGAGTTTGATGGGGCTCACACCCCCATTCGCTCCTAACAATTTATCGCGCCATGTTCAGAGGCTCCATCGAATACGGCTGTCAAGTATTTCAATTTCAACGAAATCAAACGTTATTTCGATGCCTGGAACGCCACCAGTGGAGGGCTATCAGAATCGCTATAGGATATCGAATCTCTACCCCGATCAATATACGAGGTGTGATCAAAAAGTAAGGTGACTTTTTGAATTTCGCGCGCTCTGTACACTCTAATTTCAAAATTTTTTTTTTGTTGTGTTGGTACACTCGTCACG
>NW_017296848.1:54990-55647 GCF_001594075.2 Trachymyrmex cornetzi | reverse complement strand
ATTAATTTTTGTGTAAAAAATGGTATTAAGTGTTCAAAAACTCTTGAAATGTTGACAGTGGCGTACGGTGAGTCAACTTTGAGCAAAAAAAAATGTTTACAAATGGTATAAGTTATTCCAAGAGGGCCGAGAAAATGTTAATGATGAACCTCGCTCTGAACGCCCCAGCACGTCAAAAACCGACGAAAATGTTCAGGAAGTGAAAGAAATTGTGTTGAAAAATCGTCGAATCACGATTAGAGAAATAGCTGATGATCTTAACATATCGGCTGCTTTCCTTTTAGGAGACTTATAGCGTTTTCGGCCCGATCGGGTTTGCACCAACCTGGGTTGGATTAATCTTTCCTATTGGTTGATATCACACGCTCTACCAATAGGAGAGCGCAAAACGCCATTAATCCAACCCAGGTTGGTGCAAACCCGATCGGGCCGAAAACGCTAACAGTCGACACACTTGACACAAATCGACACACGTCGCTTTCCATTTACAATTTTGTTCAAACTCAGTCGACACACTTCGGCTCTGCTCGGGAGCAGAGTTAGAGTGTGTTTCGAGTTTGTTCAAGTGTAATTTTGATGAATTAAGTGATATTAGAACGCACCCGCAAACCAATTTCCATCATTTTGTTCTGTTTTCAGCATCTGGAGACACGGTAG
>NW_017296848.1:47592-54278 GCF_001594075.2 Trachymyrmex cornetzi | reverse complement strand
GATTATTTTGAAGGGGATAACATAATTTTGGATGAATAAATGAATATTTTTTTATAAAAATGAAAAGTCACCTTACTTTTTGATCACACCTCGTAATGCTTGCAGAGGCTAAGGAGTCCCCCTTAAGGAACAGATTTAGGCTGCTGTCGTCTAGATTTCTTCTAAAGAGTTTCTCAAAGAGCGGCAATCCTATGATTAACAGTCTTCGCCACTTAGAAGATATCATCTGTAACAGGCGGAAAAGAATAAAAGCCCTACGATCCATTCCTATTTTTAAACAATACATTTCTTGTAAACGTTACGAAGGACACATTAAGCGCTCTAATTTCCTTCCTGCTTTCCTATACCCATACAACGTGTCTATTTTTACACAAGAATACAGGGAAGTAGTTACTCATGTTAACAATTCCACCCCCAGAGAATTCATTGTGTCTAAATTTCAAGAATTCTTGCATACCCTCCCTCAGGATACCACTGTGCTATATACGGACGGTTCTAAATTGGGCACGGACGGCCCCACTGGAGCGGGCATGTATTCTCCAACGTTGCAGCTGAGTCTTTCTCACCGCCTCCCGTCGGGCACCTCAGTTTTCACTGCAGAAGCCTGGGCTTTACTCGTCGCTGTGAGGTCTATCTGCGAGGAACAGTGTGTCATGGTTGTCATCTTCACCGACTCCAAAAGCGTTTTAGAGGCCATTGCTTCACCTAAAACTAATAACGGTAATTATCTGGTGTACGCTCTCAAGAAACCAGCTGTACTTAGCTACTTCCTCGGGTACCCGGGTGGACCTTGTTTGGATTCCCTCTCATAGGGGCATACGGGGGAACAAAGAGGCGGACGAACTTGCCAAAACCGGCGTCAGAAGCGGTACTCGCATGGACATAGAGATTCCGTACACGGACACACTCGCGGAACCTAAAGCTAACTCTGCAAGACAGTTCCAGGATTACTTAAATGGAGAATTTCTGCAAAAAGGTTTACTATATGAACAACTCTACCGGGATACCTCACCTAAGACTTGATATGCTAAACTCCCTTTTAAAAGAGAGGAAATCATTCCAATTAACCGCATCAGGTCTAACCACTACAATCTGAATGCCAGTCTGTTCCGTAAGAATATGGTCCGCTCGAGCGCCTGTCCCTGCGGATATCCTCACCAGGATATCAATCACATAATTTTTCATTGTCCCATCACCAAATCAGTCAAGCTTACTACATTCATTGACACCACTTCCCCGAATACTCCTAGAGATATCTTTCCCTTATTAAAAAAGCCCTCGGCTAAATTGTGTCGTCTTCTTTTGGCTTTTCTCAAAACCTCCAACCTTCGCATTTGAAACTCCCGCGCCCGGCCTGCGTTTCGGCAGGAAGGGCTTCACTCAGCCATACCAACATATTATTTCTACGTTATTCTTTTCTTAATTCATGTTACTCGCCGCTTGGAGCGGCTATATCGTTTCTGGCCGAATCGACTCCGTGGCAGTGTTGTTAGGCTGATGTCTCATGCAGCGTATCGTGCGTAAGCGGATTCGCGTATCGCCAATCACAGAATCATTCTCTTAGATCTATTTGCAAATTTCGCAAGCATATCTAATAGCGTTTTCGATTGGGCAAAAGTTAGTGCGCACCAGTGCGCACTCAGTTCAGACCAACACTGGACGAGTTCCATGGGTTGCACTGAATAGTGCAAGTTCAAAAGAATACGCCAAGGTTTTCAGTGCTAAAGCTGAAACTCATTTTTGTTCACTTTGAAGCAATGTTCAACAAAATGTTACAAAACCACAGTAAAAGATATTAAGAGTAGGGACAAGACCCCGTTTTCAATTCAACTGCGCAGATTTGCTTGTCCCTTTGTATATCCTTAGCTGTGATAAAACGTGCACTGAACTGGCACCGTCAAAATATCTCGTGCCACTTAGTGCGCACTGAGTGCGCACTACGCGAGTGTCATGCGATCAAATGAACACGTGACACTAACCAAGTGCTCATTGGCACTGCCAATCGAACACGCTCTTGACACTGAGTGCAGCCAGTGCACCCCAATCGAAAACGCTATAACTTTTGCCCAATCGAAAACGCTATTAGTGACCGGTACGTTACTGAAGCTACATTGAACGCGCATGCGTCAGAAATCCGTCCCGTCTAATAACACTGCTCCGTGGTAGGACTGGTAGGAGTCGAGGCCACTCTTAAGTCGGCGGCACGCGATGCTTGTTTTCCTACTGGATTGCTAGCTGGATTAGAATCTTGCCACCGTATTGGATGTGATGCTGTTAGTGCCAGCATCGCAGCCAATACAGTGGCAAGATTCTAATCCAGCTAGCAATCCAGCAGGAAAACAAGCATCGTGTGCCGCAGGCTTTAGCAAAGAAGAAGTAGATCGGCAGGTGTGACGGCTCCCGTTCTGACTCTGCAATTTAATAACACTGGTTATTATTGATACATTTCATATGATTAATGTTCGTTTTATAAGAAGAGAATCGACATACAATTTAAAAGAACATTAACTATTATTCGACATCTTTATTTCTCTTTATTTTTATAGGACGTTTAATTAAAAAATGGTTAGTCACTTCGGAGAAGTAATATTTCCATCATCACGAGCATTTTGGGATGACGAGGATGAATACGAAGCAACTGATAATATAGAACATTCTCTGTGAGTTAAAATTATGATGTCAACAGATTGTTATTCATCCTTTAACTTATTGTTACGCATGAAATGACTCAAATGATTAAAATTTTAGGAAGTTATACGTTCGCTGGTTGAAAGATAAACCAGAATGTATACAAAAGTTCATCATAATAGAAGGAGATCCATTAATTCGTAATATTAATACTCTTCTTATATTGTCTTATGTTTTTGTTATATATTATATTATTAGACTAATTGTGTTTTATTTTAGCATTTGTGGAACAATGTTTATGTTCCAAAATGGAAGAAGCATGTATCATAGAAAATGAAAATCACAAAAAAGTTTCAGTTATTTATCAAATTGACAAACAAATATATGTGTGTGTAATTTTACCACTGTTTGATACAAAAAATGCTGGAAAATTCGTAAATCAGGTATGTACTGATTAGCTTACGACATTCATCTATCTATCTTTCAATATATAGTTTATAAAAAGAAATATGTATCTTTTTCTATCTTTACAGATATATGATTTGTTACTAAGTTCAGAAAACACAGTTTCAATATTGTGTCGTCATATATCACAATTTCAAAGTACGAGCGTCCCAGAGACTGCTTCATTTTTAAGAGTATTGGCTACTAAAACGGTGAATGTCACAAAATGTGTGATTGAGTCATTGGAACAACCAAATATTGTATTTGGAGTAGGTGCAGGAGGTTGGTATTTACACATAGTATACATGAAACGCATGTACCAAATACAAAAGATATTGTATAAAAATCAATGGAATTGACATTGTTTATTTACTTGTTTCAGTCTTGTCCTATGCTGAACTCACTGGTAAATCAGCTAAGTTATATATATTGTATATCGACAGTTTTGTGTTAGATTCCAAATGTGCAGAACCAATTTTACAAGTTTTAACTAATGAAATACCTTGTAAATTACAACCCAAATTTATGGAAAATTCTTTCAGTAAAGGCAATCTTTACATGTGAAATGTTCCAATTCATTCTTCCTTCTATCGATTAATATTCAAATCAATCAAGTATAAATCAAACGCTAATTCTTTTTGTTTTATCATATATTAATAGAGTTATGTGGAGAAAGAAAAAAAGTTAAGAACTGTCGTTTCATTTATAGTACAAAAAAAAGTTTATATAATTATATGCTGTTGATAACATCGCAAATATACAATACACACATACTCAAAATTTACAATTAAATTAGTAAAG
Source organism: Trachymyrmex cornetzi (assembly GCF_001594075.2). NCBI lineage: Eukaryota > Metazoa > Arthropoda > Insecta > Hymenoptera > Formicidae > Trachymyrmex > Trachymyrmex cornetzi. The sequence continues at coordinate 50,405 of NW_017296848.1, read as the reverse complement.
TCTTTCATAATCTAATGTTTATCTTAAATTAAGATAACTGTGCTGATGCAACTTACATTAGACGCACGATATATTATTTTCCGTTATGGTTGCGGTGGATAATAGTTACGTGGTGGTGCAGCCGGTGGAATTGGATTATTCGCTGAAAAATATGATGCGTTTGTTGGATAGGAATATGGTTGAAAAGTTTGATTGGCAGTCGGTGCTGACGGTGGTGTAGGGCGAATAGCAGCGGACGATCCAATATGATGTATCGTTGGCACGATATGATTCATTGTATTTACAGGAGGAGGAGGAACCGAAACATTAGTAGGTGGAAATGCTGGTGGATAATTTGTGTTGTTAGACGCAAAGTTTGCCGCATATGTAGGAAAGTGTGCCGTTGAAGTATCTATTGGTTTTATTGTGTCTGTGACGTCTGTAGATGGACATCCGTTTGCAGAAACCGTCGATGTTTCCATGCTTTTGGAGGATTTTCCAGGTGTAACTGCAACATTCGTTGACCATTACACTATAATACTCTAATGCTTAAAATATAACTTTTAATCAAATGAGCTACAAATCGATATTTGTAATTGTCAGTACTGTATTACCGTTACTTACCATTTGGTGTATTAGATGCAGATTCGACAGTAGTAGCAGTAACAGACCGTTCCCTACACATTTCGCTGGATGGGATCATAGGTGGCGAATCTGGTGGTTTGGCATTATTAGCTTGCGAATACAAATCCAATACCTGATGGCAAATATCTAGAAATATGTTTAATGTATTAGTTATTACTAATCTGTAACAGGTAATGATAAAGACACTTTAGGTTTGTTTGCATTGCATGTTCTAGCATGCTCTAGTGTTCCTGCTATAGCTCCTACTCACTTCAACGAGCACATTAGAGTAAATGCTATGATAGGAGCATTTTAGAGCATGTAAGAGCATGCGACGCGAACAAACCTCTTCAGATGGAAATTGTACAAGATCACCTTCTAAAAGATCCATAGTCACATCTTCAACAAACATATCCCACCAGCGTAAATGTTTCGGTTGTCTTCCAACCCAATCTACCACTTCAAATTTGCTTAGTTTTCCTGCCAAATACATTAGAGCGACGGCTATGATCTCTGGCTCCCATTGTAGCGATAGAGTGGTACATAAACTGAAAAAAATATTAAGAAAATTTATTATTAATATCAAAAATAAATTATTATTAATATTTTTAATATTATTATTAATTTATAACTTCATATACCTATCGTTAACAAATGTCCAAGCCATTTGAACCATCTTTTGCAACTTGTTTTTATCACCTAGAAATGGAACAAAATTTTCATTAGAAATATCTATATATTTTAAGCATCTCTAATGGCGTTCTATATAATTCTATTGTAAAAAAACACAACTTTACAATTACCTTTCAGACATTTTGCATATTTTAGTAAATAACTATATGGATGTTCCACTTGTAGATCAAATTTAATAGTTTGCAATAAAATTCTCTCCAAGATCAAAACTTCTTCCTAAAGAAAAAAAAACAAACATTAGTACCAATATTGAAACATCTTTCTTAAAAACTTACTTTAGGATCTTCTCCAAACGTCATAAACTTTTGTTCCGACACTAAAGTTTTGGCAGTCCTTATGATATCCTTACATTTCTTTGGAGTTTCTTCAACTTTTCCAGCTAAGAGTAAACAGCAGCAAGCAGTTACCTATATGTCATGATAATGTAATTCTCAGACGATATCTTAATGCATACAAATGTCGACACATGTAATTAATTTAGACTACAAACAGATATATATATATATATATATATACATAGTTACGTGTTGTACGTACGTATAAAATGCACTTACATATCGCGGAAAGTTTTTGAACGAATGAAACATGTAGAATCGATGAAAATAAACGACACCCGTTGCCATTGTGTTATAACCTAAATCCATTTTTGTACCAGTGTCTATTATAAAACGTGCACCTTCTTTTCGATATCTACATTCCGTCTCATAATCGATACCATCTTGAATAGATGGTGTATTGCGAAGTTCTTTCTTTTCATAATACCAGCACGGCATGTTTAAACTATTTAAAATACGATTTATGATATTAGTTCAATCATTAAATCCCTCATTTATGTCAATTAAAATTCTTTTCATGTACTTTACTAATATTTTTACAGATATCTTTATCAATTTAGAGATTGGTAACTTATTTCTGACACTAACGAATTAAATGTCAAAATAAAATTATATCAACAACCACCAACGACAATACTCGTTTTACAAAATCAAACTGAAACAAAACTTTTTTTTCCGTTCTGCCCTCTTAAAAATCTGTGGTAGATCCGGGCTTAAGCCGTGTATTCACAGTTGCTAGACCTTGGTTCGAATTCTCGGACTGAGCAATGTGTAGCCAATCAACTTGCCGTTCTTCCGTAAAAACTACATATTAGGGCTACGTTCCAAAACTTCCTCTCCGAGGAAGATTTTACTCTATATGCTATAGTATACGTTACGTATACTATATATTTCGAGTAAAATTTTCCTCGGAGAGGAAGTTTTGGAATGTAGCCTAGGTTTGTTTTTTATTGCTGCACTCTGAACCAGTGCAATAAGTTAAAGTGAAACAAACGTTTATTTGTTTCACTTGAACTTATTGCACTGTGTGTACTAGTTCAGAAAGTGCGGCAATAAAAAACAGCCCTATTGATTGACTACACATTCCTGGATCCAAGAGGTCTATTCGCGTTGCTTGCACTTTTGGCACTCGACAGCTTCATTTTCTCTCTTTTTATAATTAAATATATAGACTTAGGCTGC
>NW_017296848.1:46878-47087 GCF_001594075.2 Trachymyrmex cornetzi | reverse complement strand
ATTGCACATATCGCGTTCCATTTAAGCGTGGCAAACTGTGTTTGAGTGTGTTATACTGTGTCGGTTTGTGTCTCCTAAAAGGAAAGCAGCCTTATCTATTTATAATTTTGATACATCTAAAATAATTTCATCAATGACCTCTGCGGCGTCGTCTACAATACACGGAGTAAGAAGTGAGAGTAAGAAATTGACCAATCACAGTCGAATGT
>NW_017296848.1:45172-46766 GCF_001594075.2 Trachymyrmex cornetzi | reverse complement strand
GATAGTGCCAGCATCGCAGCCAATACGGTGGCAAGAATCTAATCCAGCTAACAATCCAACAAGAAAATAAGCATCGTGTGCCGCCGGCTTTACTTCTTACTCCGTGTATTGTAGACGGGCCTTGCTACATGGCACGCTTAATCGGGTTTAATAACGTCCGTAGTTATGAAATTGGCCAATCATAGCTTTTCTTCGGGAGAATGGAATGATTGTGATTGGCCAGTTTCATAACTACGGATGTTATTAAACTCGATTAAAGGTGCCGTATAAATGTAGTCATTGTTTAGTACTCTCCTTAGTACCTTTGTCGTACTGATTTAAGCGGGGTCTACAATAGAAGTCGTAGCAGTCGTAGAGTCTTAAGTCGTAGAAAATTAACCAATCACAATAGAATATGAGAAGAATAATCGACTATGATTGGTCAATTTTGTACGACTTAAGATCCTACGACTGCTACGACTTCTATTGACTCCGCTTCTATTATGCCGATTGCGCCTCTCTGATAAATCTAGGGTATCAATCATAAAACTTTATCCCTATGATGAAAAGTGAAAAGTAAAAATTTTAATCATTGAAGTTAAAGGCCCGTCTACAATACACGGAGTAAGAAGTAAGAGTAAGAAATTGACCAATCACAGTCGAATGTGAGAAGAATAAATGACTGTGATTGGTCAATTTCTTACTCTTACTTCTTACTCCGTGTATTGTAGACGACGCCTAAGGCGATGCTAAAGTCTCCTGTTTTACCACATTTCCATTCGTTGAAAAATCGGGGTGATCCCGATTGACCACGTCTCGATAGGACACCACCAATCACAGCGACCGGTGCTTAGGAGCTTTGTAGTCTCAAGCGCTGTGAGTGGCTCGTGTCCAATTGAGCCGTGTCCAACTGGGTGCCACCCGAAAAATCTCTGTATTGGATGTACGGATTGCAAAAGTATTATTGCTTAAATTAAAGTACGCACAAACAGATTTCATGAGAAAATCGAAAAAAAGTTTCAGATTCGTTAAAAATTCACTTACGTTTGGCTCATACAGCTGTCACCTCAGATATATATTTGCTTAGTATAAGTTTTATAGTCCATATCTTGAAAATAAGCGTGCAGCTGAGGTCACATTATTGAAACGAACGATACCGAGTTTGTAGAACCAGAGAGAAGCCTGAGGGTGATGTCCCATGCAGCGGATCGTGCGTAAGCGGATTCGCGTATCGCCAATCACAAAATTATTCTCTTAGATATGCTTGCGAAATTTGCAAATAGATCTAAGAGAATGATTCTCGCGCTTACGCACGATACGCTGCATGGGACATCAGCCTGAGAGAGGACATGGCCGCCTTTTTCGCGTGACAGACGAAATCGCCGTACGCTAGCGACACCAACATCAATTTTAGAAATTGATGTGAATTACGTATCACATTTTCGACACTATCGATAAAATCGTCGATAGATTGTACTACATCAAGAAACTGTGAATAAAGATGATATTGATATACAAAAAAAATGTTTCTTTTAATCAGATGAGGTGTTTCTTATAGATTTTTGGATGCTGAAAACGATACCGCAAGTTAAATTTCATTAACACGTCAGATTTT
>NW_017296848.1:44314-44698 GCF_001594075.2 Trachymyrmex cornetzi | reverse complement strand
TCATATGATATCATTATATATATGTATATCATATAATCAGATGATTTATTTTAATATCATGATTTTAATCACTCACCTCGATTTATCTAAAAAAAAAAAACGCATATTTCTAATTATTTCATATAATAAAATAATCTGTATATATACATTATCGATAGCCACAAATAAGAATCGTATACGATTTAAACGTTAATAAATGAAAAATTTGTATCTCGGAAAGATCCTGCATGTATTTAAATCCTTCGTAACACGACTATACAAAGGTATTGAATTTAAGGTATCGAAAGTAAGGTGTTGGATACACGTTTTGAAATGTCAACGCTCTTTTTCTTTTTTTAGAAAAACGCTATGACTCTACAAACATTCACGAACGACACACATAAG
>NW_017296848.1:41661-43777 GCF_001594075.2 Trachymyrmex cornetzi | reverse complement strand
TTATGAGAAGAAATAAATTATTTTTGTCTCTTGTAGTTTTTCTGTAAAGTTAATAGTATTTGAGTAAAAAATTATTCAAGACCAATATTTGGCAATTTTTAGTAATTAATATCTTGTTAACTATAGCGAAAATTTCAAAATGGTAGAGGACTTTTCGATTCAGTTTAGTTCGCTCTATCTACACGAAAGCGATTGGCAAAAACTTTCGGGACACCCTCTATATAATAACTTGATTGTATTGTGTAAAAGATCATACAATTTTGTTTTAAAAAGTGATATTGATTGTGAAATCTTCAATAAACCTCCACTTCTAACAAAATATATACTATATTAAGTTTCCTTAGAACTTATGTTTTGTATATAACAATTTTCCATATTACGCAATTAATATTCTTACTTCTTCGAAGCGCGAACATTTTCTTTTAATAGTCTTTATCTTTAGATAATCTTTAAATAATGAACAGTTATTTTTTTTTAACATTATTTCTACTATTACTTGTATCTTATGCTGTACAACTTTTGTCTAGGACTCTAGGACATTATTTTTTACAATCTAAAATAAAAGAGATTTAGGAGGTAAATTAAAATTACATCTTATACAATATATATTTTATATTCATATATAAATATAAAGATATATAAGCAAATATGTAAAAAAAAATGTGTACACATATATGTGTTATATACGTATATGCAACACACTTATACGGAACACGTGTACACACACAATTTATCAAGCTGATGAAAACATATTCAGGATTGTCAGGACGCGGTTCGTCAAAGACGAATGGAAGATGTTTAGATTGATAAAAAAACAAGGCGCTTGCGTGTCGTTCACGTGCGTTAAGTGGAACTATATCTATAGGGCCGCGCCGCTATAGATATATTTTGGTTTTCATTTGTTTTTTAGAGTAGCTGTGAAGTCTGCAGTCAACATTAAGTTGCGGTCGCGCATGCATGTTCTTTTGTACGAAGAATAAATTTGCGAGATCCGTAATATTGTTCGTTACAATTTCAAAAATTATAATCTTTTCAAATTTTATGTGTATCTGTGCGTCTAGTGTATTTATTTTGTACTCGAGAGCAGTTATTTTGTCAGTTATATAATTTTAACAGAAAGAAAAATTAAAAAGATAATAAACAATGTCTAATCAATTGGACGTAAATAAGTTTTTTAATAAGTGTATGTATAAAGATTGCGAAAATGGACGATTATCTCATGGAAAACGCTTGTATGTCTTTCCACCAAAAACAGATGCCAGATTTAATTTATGGATACATAATAGTGATAAGTTTATATATACATTGTATTAATATACAAGGTGTTCAGGAAGTTTTCGAGCACACGAAGCGCTTGTGTGCAATTACAGTGGACTGAACTGTGTTCAAAAGTCATTTGGAATTTTCGCAGTAATTTACGATTAATTATTAGTACAATTATAAATTGCTAAATAAGCATGCAACTTCCCAGCATCCCACTAAATTATGCACGCTCAATGATTGTTATCACAAAATGTGGAGGGTCGGGAGAAGTTGTTTACTACTACTACAACAATTATATGATGCGAACAACAAAAGGAAACAATTCTCAGCATAGCTAATATGGCTTAGCAAGGATAATCGCTAGACAAACGTATTATTTCATCGCGCACTTGCATTTAGTGGTAGGCGGTAATCGAGTTTATTTAACGCTTGTTATGAATGAAAGCTATAGAAAATGATTAGTCCCTAATATTCGAAAAAAAGTCATTTTTTGTAGATCAGTGTAATAAATAAGGCCCTGATGTTTGAGCCGCACGTGGAGAATCGCGCGCGAGTGAGTGCTTGCCGAAGTGAGATAGCAACATTTCGGCTGGCGCGCAGCCTATTCGTCAATATAAACAAACAATCCAGTCGAATTAAGGTGCCTTTTCATACGCAGCACGCTGCGGCAGAAAAACGTCATGTGACGCAAATTTATTTTACATGAGATAACGCAAAATACATTTTGCCGTAGTTACAAACATGTATCCGTACCTTATCCGAAGCCATTCTTCGTTGTATTATATTAATATTCATTGCAATGAATAAAATTTTCACAAGCTTCACGACATATTGCACGTTTCCTCGATTTTGC
>NW_017296848.1:36776-40915 GCF_001594075.2 Trachymyrmex cornetzi | reverse complement strand
GAATTTAAAAAAGACAAGAAGTAATTGTAACCACGAAATTTGTAGTTCCTCGTTTCGTGAATATTTATTTTCTTACTTTATATTACTAAAAAAATCACATTTGAGTATGGAATGCATGTCTGACTAACATTTTTGTTAATGTATATATTTTGTAAATGTATACATATACGTAGGTATATGTATTTTTATAATTAATCAAATAACGTATTAGAATTCACTTGCTGACATTCGCATTAAGTTTTTGAAATGTCCAACAATTTATTGACATTTATATCTTTGAATAAACTCTGCTTCATTCGTTTCAAAAATAAAATAAAAGTTTGCCACCAACGTCTCTCTTGTATTCTCTTTTTGTGGCCTAATTTAAATAAATAAATATTGCAGTAGCTATTTTTAATATATGATCTTCTTCATTACGCGTATACTGAAGTATGTAAAACAGAAAATTACAATATGGATCGCTTGCGATGTTCCTGAAATTTGGTTTAAAACTTGACTGATTTCGGCTCGAAGTTTAGCTCGAAATTCGGCTGGAGGCTCCGCGGCTCGAGGCTCGACTTGAGGTTCACTTCGAGGTTCAATTCGCATTTCGGTTCGATAGTCAGGACGCAGTTTTATGTAACAATTACAATAAATCTATGATAATCGCGCTATTAACCGTGTCGTTTCCCATACATATTTTTAATTTTTAATATTAAGTCCTTGTTACTTATTTATCTGTAACATATTGTAATGTAATTTTTTCTTTAATGTATTATACACTGAAAAAAGGTAGTTGTAACTGCCAAATATCGAAATAGTTTCAACTCTAAATATAAAGATAATAGAATTAAACGTAATTTTCTCTTTACATATATTTAGTAAGTACAGTGTATTACTACCAATGGTATTTTACCAACGGTAATACTTACTAAATATTTGTAAAGGTAAAATTGTGTTTAATTACATACCTCAACATTTAGTTGAAACTATTTCATTTAATATTTCGTAATTATAATTAAGTTCTTTTTTTCAGTGTATCAAAAGCTCATTAATTTTCGCGTTGTCATTGCTTTGATTATCTTTTGTTTATTTAATTTTTGTCTGGATATCTAATTAAAAAGAAATTTGTTTTATTTTTATAGATTTTAATGTTTTAATTTTATTTGTATGATAGGAAACACTAATTTACAAAAATGGTCCTCTTCTACTCTTCGACGTGCCGGATTGTGCGAAGATCATTTTACTCCAGACTCATTTAATCCTAAAAGTGTAAATAAAGGATTAAAACGGAATGCAGTACCAATTCCATATGATTTCAGTATTGCTCAAAAAAATTCCATAGAGAAAGAAAAAATTGTAATGAAGAAGCGCTTCGTATACAGGAGAATATTATGGGGCAATCCCGAACTGTCGAGAAGAAAGCTATGACATTTACGTCTATTTCTAACAATATAATAATAGATCAACAACTATTACAACAGCCTCCACTGAAAATGTATAAACCAGCACATTCTGTTGAAAAATATGCTGAGGAATTTATACCTACTTCCGAAAATGCAATAATTCATGAACAATCATTTAAACAGTTTCCACTAAACACATATAAACCTGCATGATGTTTACATTTTGACATCCCGGAGGAAGAAGATAATATGAACTGGATGAATATTGAGTCACGGGAACCTGTAGCCTCGATGGCTGATATGCACAAAGATGATACAAATAAAACAATAAATGAACAAAGTAAAGAAAATGATCTGATAAAGAAATTAAATGATGCAGAAAAAGAAATTAATTATTTAAAATCTAAATATAATCGATTGCGAAATAATGCATAAGAAAAAATTAATTCTTCAAATTCAGAAAATATTCGATTGCAAAAATATGCAGAAAAAAAAATTAATTCTTTAAAATCGGAAAAATTTCGATTGCGACGTATAATAAGTAATTTAAAATCTCGTTCACCTAAAAAAAAACAATTGCCAAAAGGACGAAAACAAAGGAAACAGATTTTTTAAAAATTGGGAAATGAGCAAGATATATCTCCTGTTGCAAAAGCTATGATCAATTTGCAACTACATACACCACATGCACCATACACAAAAGAGGAAAAAAATTTGTCGAAACAATTGTATTTTTATTCACCTAGTGCATTCTGTCGTTTAAGAAAAGCGGGTTGTAATTTTTCCGAACCACGAACTATGAAGAGATGGATAGAAGAATGTGAAGTGAAAGTTGGATTTAATGATTTTATATTTAAGAAATTAAAAGAAAAAATGTCTTATTTACCAATGAATGAAAGAGTATGTGCTTTAAAATGGGACGAAATGTCCATAAAGAGTTATGAGGAATATTCGATAAAATTAAATGAAATAGAAGAGGTCTTGTTGATCTTGGACCTTTAGGAAGAAAATTAGAAAGAGCTAAATGTGTATTTATATTTTGTTTAGACAGTTTAAATGCGCATCGTCCATGGCGTCAACCCTTAGCTTTTTTCCTACCGGGAAAGTGTATGAAAGCAGATGTCATAGTAACATTATTAAAAGAATGTCTAGATAGATTGAGCGAAACAGGGGCTGATGTGCAACTTGTAACATGTGATCAAGGCACAAGTAACCAAAGTGCTTACAATCAACTTAATGTCGATTCCGAAAATCCATTTTTCATACATAACGGAAAAAAATATAATGCTTCATTTGATTTTCCACATTTAATAAAAAGATTGGCAAGTTTCTTCAGGACGCATAAAAACCTTTATTGTGATGGACAAATAATTGCATCATATTCAGATTTCGTAAAAACATGGTCTATCGACAATGCCACAAAAGGAGGCTCAAATTTATTATCTCACATAAAAAAATCGCACTTGTATCCGAATAACTTCGAAGCGATGAACGTTAAAAGAGCTTTCCAGTTATTTAGTCATACTTTTGCAGCAGCGATAAAAACAGCTGGCCATGGAAAAGAATTACATACTGATACATGGGAAAAAACTGCCAATTTTGCAGAACTTATGAATAATGTTATTGACGCTTGCAATAGTTAAAGTCTCAAAGTTACATTTGGTGGAAAACGACCATTATCTCTTGAAAATTCTGACTTAATTGTTTTATTAACAGACTTTATTGAATTGTGCACAAGGTGGTCAAAATCAGCAGAAAGAATAACGCAAGTTCCTTGTTTCAAAGGCTTTGTTATAACTTTACAAGCTATTCTTAATACTTACAAAACTCTTGCACATCAATATGAAGGATTCGAACTTGCAACTGGTTTGTGTAATCAAGATTCGGTGGAGCATTTATTCTCTAAACTTAGACAACGCGGAGGATTTAATCGTAATCCAAGTGCAAGAATGATTCGATTATCTCTTAGACATATACTTTCTACTGGATATATCCAAACAAGCGATAAAGGTAATGTTCAATGTCCAGAAAGTGAGGCTCTTATTAATGAACCGAGTCAGCTCACTAAAACAGTAGAAAAATGTATGAACAATTTTCCTACAGATTATGATAATGATTACGAAGTTGAATTTGTGGAAGATGCACAACTTCTTGGCGACTATATTGAAGAAAATGTTGAAGAAAATACACATTCACTTGGACTTTATGATGAAAATGCTATTACATATTTCGCTGGATTTGTGGCACGTCGAAGTATTACAAAAACTAATTGTGAGAATTGTCGCGAAGATATGATGAAAACACCCATGGAAGTCGCTAGAGCAAATGAAACATATATTGAACATCGTGAATATCAAAATGAAGACGAAGATGCTCCAACAGTGACAAAATTGGTGAGACCAACTACTGTCTTTGTAAATATCATGAAAACACAGTTAATGACGTTTAATCATACGTGGGAACGTCATTGGACATCTACCAATATTTTGAAAGATATTGTGACCGAATGTGTACGTGCCACGAATAAAACTCATGCTGAATGGTTGGATATTAATCATAAATGTTACAATCATCGAATGGAAACATTAAAATATATGATTACTGTAAAATTATACGCTGTCACGAGATACAGAAATCAAGCAGACAAAAAAAGTAGCAACACTTCAAAGAAAAATGAAAAACATTTTAAATATATAGAAAAGCAATAAAATTTTAAACACGGAATGCACTTGACTACAATTTACTGCGCACAAC
>NW_017296848.1:33456-34310 GCF_001594075.2 Trachymyrmex cornetzi | reverse complement strand
CACATCGAGCCTCGGCGATTTCTCGAAGACGCGAATGAAATTGTGATCGAGCGTGTATAGTGTATCATGCAGAGATATGACTATAAAAATAAACACTATTTTCAATGGTGAGTTCGTGGCTGGTGATAAACGCGCGAACAAGAGTATCACCACTCGGAACTACGAACTATACCGATACTCTGATTTGCACGAGTGGTACGTGACGCGCGTCGTCGAGCCTATCTTAACATCACTCGAAGAATTTCAAGAACGCGACAGCGGATGGGCACTGTCGCGTATACTAAATTTGGCGGTGAACGCGAATAAGCACAATCCTCTGCGTGCGGGATGTCACATCAAACTCCCGCGAAAAATTATGCTAAAGAGAGCGGTGATCAACGTGCAATCCACAGACAATGCGTGTTTTGCGTGGTCGGTGGTTGCCGCTCTGCATCCAACTCAAAAACGTGTGGAGCGAGAGTCATTATATCCGCACTATTCCACAGTTCTAAATCTCGCGGGCATCGAATTTCCGATGACAATGAACCAGATTAGGAAATTTGAAGCACTAAACGACATTTCCATCAACGTCTACGCCATCGAGAAGGGGATTGTGCCGATACGACTCGCAGACCGAAAGAGGAGCAAGCACGTAAACCTCTTGTACGTGGAGGATGATAGCGCGGGATACTTTGCGCTCATTAAAGAACTATCCCTCCTTGTGAGATCGCAGATTACCAGAAACAAGAACAGGAAATATTTCTGCGATAGGTACGTGATAATAATAATAATAAAATAATATAATAATAATATAATAATAATAACAATAATTGATTCCAGATGCCTCCACTACTTTAGCACGAGCGCAAAACTGG
>NW_017296848.1:28457-28945 GCF_001594075.2 Trachymyrmex cornetzi | reverse complement strand
GACCCGACAGGGGGACGGAATGTACAGGAGGCTGCCCCTGCGAAAGAGGAGACGCAGCTTAGAAGAGGGAGATTTAGATATCCCAAGGAGATGCGAATACAGCACGAGCCTCGACCTTCCCCGCGGTATCTTCCGACGGTGTCAAACGCCCATCCCTCGACAGCCGGCCAGAACCCGTACACGCTGTACCACCAGACTCCCGGACGTGCAACGCCGGCCCGCGACCGATGCCACGCGATGGTGCGGTGCGGTTATAGCGAACTCCTTGATGCGACACGACTCTACTCGACAGCGTGAATTCCGGAAACGGACTCTACTCGGTAACACCGCAACCGGAAGTTCACTCGGCAACGCGGCAATCCGCGTTCCGAGGGGACAGCACAATTCCAACAAGCGCGTCTCCGCGACTCGACACCAAACGATAACGCAAGTACAATAATCGTCGTTACGCGACCCGACGAAACTCGACAACGTGACTACTCCGCGCG
>NW_017296848.1:26290-27226 GCF_001594075.2 Trachymyrmex cornetzi | reverse complement strand
AATCTACGTGTTTTTAGCGGATTTCCTATTAATTCTCTATTTTATGATTCGCGCAGGCGCCGTGCGCACAACGTTCGTTGGTAACGGCAACGGTAGCATATGCTATAGGTTTTCGCGGCACGTGTTGTATCATTTGCTATACTGTGCGCTCACGTTCGCTTGGTAAACGGCCGGAGTGCTATAGTATAGCGCGCCGGACGTTACACATGTAATGCGTTTATTGCATTTATGCCCATTTCCACCAATGTAGATTAACTTTAATCTCAGTTCAACTTACTCTTTGTCTTTTTTTATTATTTAGAACTAGAAAAAGACGAAGAGTAAGTTGAACCGAGATTAAAGTTAATCTACATTGGAGTGGAAACGGGCATTAGTGCACTAAATTCAATCTGCGCACTTTGTATGCTTCGGGCATAAATCCCGCCCACTAAAAATACTGTATATCCCAAAAACAGGTGGGATATACAAGACAACAAACTAAACAAAGGATACGAAAGCAAAGCACTTGTATCTTGCTATACAATATGCTTTACTATTCCTCTATGTAAACCTAAAGCAATAACCTAATTGGCTCATCGGCTTAAGTTTAGGTCTTACGATTACTGTTGCAGAATTTTGTATGCGGCAGCCCTAAGAAGCTGAAATCATAACACGATACTAATACAACATAGAGGCATGTAACAGAGTAGTTGCAGGAAAATTACCCCACTCCTTCTATTTTTTCTGAGGGTGCCGTCCCATAACGCGTATCGCACGTGCGTATTCGCGTATCGAAAAATACGACCAATCACTGACGATCCGCCGTTTTACGTACGTGAAAATTTTCTCTAATGTCTCATGGAGCGGTTCGTGCGTAAGCGGATTCGCGTATCTCCAATCAGAGAATCATTCTCTTAGATCTGTTTGCGAAATTTGCACCATTGTATGAGTAATGGT
>NW_017296848.1:21721-25476 GCF_001594075.2 Trachymyrmex cornetzi | reverse complement strand
ATTTAAGTAATAATACTTTTGCAATCCGTACATCCAATACAGAGATTTTTCACCGAATAGGAATGTGGTAAAACAGGGAGCTTTAGCATCGCCTTAAAGCTTTCAGTTTGGTTTTCTCGATGTAAATGTTAAAATCGGAATACTTACAGCTAATCATCTATTCCAGGCCCATACAGCAGTCCTTCGGCTTCTTCAAAATTTAGTTGTTCATGGAGTTTTTCGTTTTTTCGTAGCGTTCTTTCCTCCATTGAAGCAAATGCCACGTACCCGTGGGAGACGCTCGATGCGTGCTTCCGCACGGGTCGACTCAATGACTCTTAACTTTTGAATCGTAACGAATATCGATGTACCCTTTTAGCACAACATTCTAGACAGTTATAGCTATCGAAGTCCGCAAAAAAATTTCGATTTTTTTTGACCCAACAAACGAGACTGGACCCTTAATTGCAGCTTACAAGATATCAAGTAATCACGTATGTCATATTTTAATAAAGTAAATTTATATAAATATTTTGTTATCGGCGTTACTCTCTTTATAGCCAATAACAAAATATAATTTATACTAGAAACGAAGTAACTGGCAACATGATGTAATAGATAAAAAACCTTGTAAAAATTCTCGATCATCTACATTATAGTTTGATATTTTTTTCATATAATGTGAATTTAACAAATATTTTGATAAATCAATTATCGATTTTGTACTTATAGGTTAGTCACTTTAGCATTTATTGCCAACAGGCTGTTTATTGATTTAAATGCTTTTTTTAGGCGTAAATAATATAAGTTCCATTTCGCGTCCGCGATTTCAGAGCGTGTTCCAAATAGGTTTAAATGAATACGATTAAGTAGATTTGCGTACTATTTAGAATGTAAAGTCCTTATAAGATACCGAACATGTGATAGCAGTTTCACAGTTTTCTATCATAACATTCATAAAATAAACGCAAATATGTATTTTTAGCCACCTTGCGAAAATTTTTTTAAAAAAGAAGATCCTTGTAAATCATTATTTAAAAGGAGTTAAAAATTTGAAAAGTAATTGATTTAAGATAATTAAAGAGTGTATAATTAAAATATCAAGCATTTTGTGATCACTTTTGCGGATGAGCACCGAAATATGCCAGATATGCCATATTATTCACATCGAAGCGTTAGAAACCCGAATTTTGGACAAAAAATATTTTCGCGAGCGGTCGCGCTCAAGAGTAAAGTACCCTTAATGTCGTTGTGCCAGCGAATTTAACGTTTGTGCTGACTTGTGCTCGGCTAGTACAACTCAGATATGCAATATCATACAAATCGAAGCGTTAGAAACCCGAATTTTGAACGAAAAATGCTTACGCGAGTGGTCGCGCTCGAGAGTAAAGTACTCTTAATATTGTTATGGCAGCCAATCTAATGGTTGTGCTGATTTGTGCTAGGTTAGCACAACTTCCCCGCAAGGGGTGGGATCATCTCCGATGCGATCCGATATTGTTGGACGCATCTGGACATGATCTCACTACGGGTATAGCGAACCCGCGGTACCTTAGCTCTCGTAATCTCTTCTCTGCACTACTGGAAGAGATCGAGCGGCCGAGATTGCACCTGACTTCTCGGTCGGCGAGCTGGGCCCTCTATAAAAGGTCCCCCTGCCTTGTGGTTATGGTGCGCGGCCACGGGGTGAATGGGTGATGGGTAAATCACCCAACAGCGATCAACTGGGGGGCGTGTGTGCGCGGAGTGAGGGAAGTGCGTGCTGTTAAAACCAGCGCAATCTACGCTGATGTGTGGGTTAGCTTCCTTGAACAGGAAGTTTCGCTGTTCTCTTCCCTACACCGGCGAGGCGGATCGGCAACGACAACGCTGATGAGGACAGGAGGACGAACCGGGAAGTTGGTCGGCGAGCTTTCCGGCCGTAATATATCGCCGGCAACCAGGAATAACCATGATGAGCAACGATAATGGACAAACACGGCAGGTGGTCGGATCCCTGTCACGGTTTCCCGGGGGTATTTTCCCTGCTTCCGGGCGATCGACTCCCGTGGCTTCGGGCCCGGGGGGCTCCTGCGAAGGGCCAACTGTGGAGTTGTATCGACTCCCGAGGCTTCGGGCCCGGGGGGCTCCTACGAAGGGCCAACTGCAGAGTTACCGACGCGCTCTGCAGTGGAATCTACTACCGTCCGGGACGAAGAGATGGTGGGCGCTCGGAGTGCGGAGGAAGTGGAGAAGACAGCCGCACCAACAGCTATAGAGGGGCCTGGCGTAGCGATTTCACAGAGGAAGAAGGAGCTCCGTCTGCGGTTGCAACGTATGGACGTGGTGCAATCAGCTGCGAGCGACCCGACAGGGGGATGGAATGTACAGGAGGCTGCCCCTGCGAAAGAGGAGATGCAGCTTAGAAGAGGGAGATCTAGATATCCCAAGGAGATGCGAATAAGGGTGGTTGCTGGGGAGATAGTAAACTCCCCGGTGGCAGATAGCGGTTCGGTAGGGACGCCAGCTCCGAGTGGAACTGCCAAGAATTTGAGCAACGTGGATCTCACCTCAATTGCCTCTAGTGAAGAAGGTATGGAGGTGGATTCTAAAGTGGAGAGCGACACACTGGAGTCAACTCCGACGGAGGACCCGGGTGAACTGACGTCCTCCTTTGAACAGGTCCCGAGGAAAGGGAAGAAGAGGGGGCGTAAGCCTAAGGGCTCCAATTGTCCGGGTGCGCATGCGATATCCAGGATCTCATCCAAGAGGCTGGAGTATGATGACGACGAATGGGATAGGGAAGATTTCTTCAAGATCGCGAAGAGGGGAGGCCATGGCCTCAAGAAGAGGAAAGGCCTGGTTGAATGCAACTTGGATGATAGGCTTTCATCACGGCAGAAGGATGCAATTGAGGAGGTGACATATCTGTTTCCACAGATGTCACCAAAATCTGTGGTGGCAGAAACGCTGAGGGTGCTGGATATCGCTGGAGAAGCTGAGATGCGAACTCAGACGATGAAAGGGGACCTTCGAAGACAAATAAAAGTGGGGGTGAATGTGAATGTGAAAATCGCTATGCAGCGGCTGGTTGAGCATATCAACAAAAGTATGGGGCCGACAGATGAGATAAGGGAAAACAACCTTGCCCTGGAAAGGGAGGTTGTTAAACTCCGTCGAGAGATGGATGCTCTCAGACGAGAGAGAACTTCCCTTAAAGACCAAGTGGAATCTCTTCGGCGAACTGTAGAGGACCTTAGGAATGTTGATGGGAGAAGAGTACGCGATAGGAGTCGTGTCCCCTCCTCGGAGGAGGAGGACCGGATACGAGGCTCCCCTGTCTCGTCTCTCCCGTGCTCTCGAGGGGAACGTGTTTCGCGAAGACGGACAGCGGATGTGAGTGAAGTGACGTGAGCGTTGGGGGAGGACGTGCTCCCCCCTGCGTATAGGCCAGCTCTGAGAGGGAATAGGAGGAGGCTAGAAGACTGACCTTCTCTGTCTATCAGAGTTGACGAGACTGGACGAATTGTAGTGGATGCAGGACGTGGTGTCGCGGACGATCATAACGCCGCGAATGAACAGAGAACAAGGAGAGGAGTGGTGCGTGAGGTGGATGAGGAGGTGTCTGGAGGTGCAATGCACCCGGAACCCTCGTCGCCTATACGGGACTACCCTGAAAATGGGGAGGGCTGGACGGAGGCGAAGTCAAGGCGCGCGCGTAAGAGGGCGGCCAAAAAGAGGAAAAACGCGAATAACTTAGTTCCTATGATTAGAGATAGTGTGAGTGGTGGAAGAGG